>NC_132911.1:121433233-121733233 GCF_047675955.1 Chlorocebus sabaeus
ACTTGAACCCGGGAGGTGGAGGTTGCAGTGAGCTGAGATCATGCCACTGTACTCCAGCCTGGGCAAGAGAGCAAGAGTCTGTCTCAAAATAAAAACAAAAATAAAAATAAATAATTAGCCTGGTGTAGTGGCGGGCACCTGTAATCCCAACTAGTCAAGAGGCTGGGGCAGGAGAATTGCTCGAACCTGGGAAGTGGAGGTTGCAGTGAGCAGAGATCATGCCACTGCACTCCAGCCTAGGCGACAGAGGGAGACTTCATCTCTAAATAAATAAATAAATAAATGAAGGAATCTAGGGTGTGAAGGATCTTTGGACAACAGAGTCAACTTCCCTTGTACTGCTGGAATCACATATATACCATTTCTGATAGATAATCCCCAAATGATGCTTTAACACTTCCAATGATTGGCAACATCCATTGCAAGGCAGCGGCCTTTTGGGAAGATCAATTTGATTCCAAATTAAATTTGCGCTCTTTTCTGACTACAGAAAAGAAAGCAAAAAATAAGTTAGCAATACAAGAAGTTGGAGAGTCACAATTAGGTGACTCCTAGAAACAGAAAAATAAATTGCCTTCTATGACTTGACTCAGAATGCAAAACAGAAACTATAGATCAGAACACACATGTATAGAGACCCTTGATGGAGACAAGATGGTTTCTAGGCCAAAAGAATGTTGCAGGAACCTATTTGAATGTATCATTATAGTTTTTAGATTATGTCAGTCTTGGCATTGGGGGTAAAGAAAGAGATACATAAGTTGGTACATAAGTCATTCAATTACGAAAACAAGCAAAAAAAGGAGGTCACCAGGGCCAACATTGTCACTGCTGAGCCAAACACTGTCCAGGGAGAAGAGAGCCTTTGCTATGAGGGCATTCTAATCTGTAGGGTAATATAATTCCAGTGGAGATGGATAGAGACAGTGGATTTTAGATGGCTCTCTGATTCAATTAATTTATGATAAAATAAAAGGCTAAAGTTAACATACCTTGATGATACAGAATATCTGTATTACCTTGTTCCCTCTGCCAGGATCATCAGTCAGACCCATCTCTATCTCCTTTTTGACTAGCTCATGATGTTTTCATGCTCAGATCTTAGATGTGAAGTCATTTCCTCCCTGGAAGTCTTCTCCAATACACCTAATCCAGATTTGCTGATCTTCTATACATTTGCATTGCATTCTGCACTTCCTTTATCATAGCCCTTCTTATCTAGTAGGCCATTATCTGTTTTTAGGTAGTTAAGTATCTCCTTAAGATTCTTAATATCAGGGCCTACACATTGCAGAAGTCTGGTCCATATTTGTATCTCTCAATTTTATAATTTTCATGACAAATAACTTGATTCTTCCCAATTCTATTTGCAAGCTTTACAGAGTTTCTTGGGGAAAAGAAGAGGTGGGATGGGCATTTGAAGTTGTGAGTTTACCTGCTCATTAAAATTGCAAATATAAAAAAAATATTTTAGCAACTTTCAAAGGTTCTGTTGAAGACTTAACTGCTTTTGCTGCTTATACAACCTGTTAGAAAATAAAATGAATGAAAGAGCTGTAAAATACTCTCCCACATTACCCTATAGGAAAGAATGATAAATTTTAAAATGAGATGGTAGAAATAATGCAATCAGAAAGCAGTAAAGCAGGTTCCAGTGGTAAGGAATAGAGAAATGAATGGTAAGATTTAGAAGTGGAGAAGGTAACACTGGAGGAAAGATGGGTAGGGAAAGCACAGCAGTGTGCCTTCTGGCAAAGAAGCACCAAACTTTCTGATGATGTAGGACCATCTTATGCTGACTTCTAAGAATTTAAAAGATCATACTTTAGGGAAGAATGATGCTAGTTCCTCAAAAAGGAAGAAACTCATCAAGGTAGTTGGTAAAGTCTAATGGGCTCAGACCTGGCCAGGCAACTGGGTGGGTTTGTGGTCTTGAAACATACATCCAGGATGTGGCAAAGAGTCTGACAAGACTCACCAAGCCCACAAATTGCTACTCACTTTTGATGATTAACCGTGGAAAAATGACAAAGTTGGGGGAAAAACTGAAATGTGTCTCTCAAAATTCTATGGTTTTGGTTAGAAATCTAAAGATGAGAATGCCTTTATCCTTCTTTATCCCTTCTTTCAGTTATTTTTGAGACTGAAGAAAGAAAAGAAGACTTTAAAGTTTAAGCTACATAGGACAAAGACTGTGTCCATTTTGCTCATCACCATAAGCCCAGAGCCTAGTATGGAACCTGGAAAACAAGTACTTCTCTGATTGAATGACTGCAGACAGTGAATAAATGGCTACATAGATTATATAAAAGAGGATGAGTTTGTTTACTGGTTTAACTATGGTTTAAGTTTTTAAAGTAGAAAGGCAGAACATAAATGGGGTAAAAACTGCAACTCCAGATTTCAGTGATGACCTGGTTAAAGAGAACCTCATTCATTTAATAAAATTTAATCAATAATATAAAGGGAATTGTATTCTGTCATACTAAAGAAACTTACAGGTATAATCTCAGTATGACTGCTAACATTCAAGAAATTATGAAAAATGAAAGAGGCTTCAAAAATATAAAGATAGGAAAATATTACTCAGAATATTAAAAGTGGGGAAGGTAATTTGGATATTAGAAATGACACATAGATAAGTTTTCTGTTCATCTATACCAAATTAACAATTAGCTGTTTTCTGAACATCCAGAAAAGACGGTGGTGATTATGAGGAGCCAACAGTAAAGACCACCCCAAACAATTATAAAATTAGCTTGAAAGTATATGTGTAGCATTATTAATGAATATTCTTAAAATAACTATGAGGAGAAATTAAATTTATGAGACCTGTTTTAAAACTTTTTAAAGCAATAATAATGAAACCCATATGGTAATATTTCAAAATTAAGAAACTCAATCCAGGGAACAGGATAATTTAACATATGATTTAAAAGATACTTGCTATAAAAAATAGAAGTAGGAAACACCATATGATATATGGGGTTGAGATAATAGTAACAAGAGAAAATAACACAGATATGTTTCAGTAAATTTCAAGAATCTTAAGTGTTTTAATTAGTCAAATAAATCCAGAAGACACAGATTAAACATTTATACCATTAAGAAGAGATGATCACTTTGGAGAGTTTGAGTAATCAAATATACACTTTATTTAATAAATATTTATTAAGCAACTACTCTTTGGTAGGTATTATTCTAGGTATTAAGGAATCACTGGTGAACAGGATATCCACAGTCCATGCTGCCAAGAAGCCTATATTCTAGAAGGAAAAGACTATATAGTCTTTTCTATAAGCAATACTAGGTAATTGGATTAGGAGAGAAAACAATTCTGGAGAGTGATCACATATTGGAGAAGCCATTATAAAATGTACATAAAATAAAAAAGAAATGTAACCAAATAAGAACATATTTGCATCAAAAATAACAGAAAAGAATAATTCCTTAATAACCTCCAAACACATACCTATATTTTTAGAAACTACCCTTAGGATTCCAATAACTAAGCGATCAAGTCTCAAACAAACAAAATTTACACAAGAGAAAATACAAATAGGAAACAAATGTCTGGGAAAATGTTCCAACTAACATGTAATCAAGAAATGCAAATTTAAGCAACTTTTTAACATCTGCTAAGTTTTTTAAAAAAAAAAAGTTTGAAAAAATAAAAACCAGACTTACAGGAAGAATGACAACATAAACGTAGTCTCTACTCCCCTCCAGGAAAATGACTGAAATTACCAAAGTGGAGGGAGATCGGGTGGGGGTAGGACATCAGCAGTGACCCAGGAATAGTGCCAACCACATGTCAAGCACAAAGTGAGGAATTCCTGCCAGTTTCAGCACTAACTGTAAAAGAAGAAATAACTACCTTTTCTCAATGGCAGTTGCAAGAAGGGAGAGAAGGAAACTATGATGAAACTCATCAGCAGGTCACAAGCAGATGGGAGACGGCCATATGTGGAGTCCTTTTCCCTATGCTTGGGGACAATCCACAGCTCTGGTGGGAAAGAGAAGGGAAAGCAACGAGCCACTCCCAGCCATTTTTCACACACGTGGCAACTTACTAGTGGAGCCTGTCAGTTGAATATAGGCTTGGTGTGGGGTGTGGAGTGGAATTTCTGTAAGGTCTAGGCATCCTGTGGGAGAGATGAGGATTGATCAAATATAAATAAAGACGGAAAGGCAGGTGTTTGGGAGAATACACTTGTGGCCACATCAATCAGGAAGCCCATAGGCCAAAGGGCTTTTCTCATAAATGAATTACTTCTAGCAGTGCTTCTTTGCCCTAAGCCTAAGGCTCAATACAGGTCTGGAAAGACCTTCCCCAAGTGACTGGATACACCTCCAGCTCAGTGAGGTCACCCCTTCTGCAGAAGTTTCAACAGAGAAAAAATATGCCAAGTACCCAGTTTTTCAATGCCCATGGCTCAAGAAGCATTTCTATCATTTGTTAGATTTGCTGAAGACATATTTGCTCATATGATGTTGCCTCATCCATCCCTCCACTTACTTTCTATGGGGAGGAGCCCAGTGGTACCCAAATAACTAAAGAAAGCTTACCTATTTGCATTATTTAGGAAAAAATAGCAAGCCTGAATAGAACTTCTCACATTCAGAGATGAATAAAGAGAAAAGTGCCAGTATGGATCTAAAAAGACATCACAAAGTAATGGGGGACTATTAAAGCATGCAGCCTCTAGAATCAGAATCCCAGCTCTACCATTTACTAGCCATGCAACTTTAGGCAAGATAATTAACCTTTCTATGCCTCATTTATAAAATAAGGGTCATCATCACAAAGATTAAATCGGTATGTAAAATACTTTCCCAAATATCCACATGGTAAATGTTAGGTATTGCTATCATTGTCCCTATTTTATTATGTCTAAGCAAAAAATTGCAATTAATAAAGACAACAAACTTCGGATACATCATTAATGCTTTTTGTTTTTTAACCAAATATTTCTGGCTATTCTTCCAGACACATGTACTTTCTGCCTCCTTTAAGTTAGGCAGGATGGTATAACTTGTTTTGATCATTAAAATGGGAATGAAAGTCATATGTTTAACTTCTGGGAGCCAAATCATCTGAGGTCAGGAGTTCAAGACCAGCCTGACCAACATGGTGAAACTCCATCGCTACTAAAAATACAAACATTAGAATTAGCCGGGCATGGTGGCACATACCTGTGGTTCCAGCTACTCAGGAGGCTGAGGCAGGAGAATTGCTTGAACCCAGGAGACGGAGGTTGCAGTGAGCCACGATCACACTATTGCACTCCAGCCAGGGAGATAAGAGTGAAGCTTCATCTCCAGAAGAAAGAAAAGGTTGGTATGTGAATTCATCAAGTGATTTCTTTCTCAACCATAGCAACCCTCTACATGGTGGCAGCCCCATCAGCCTGTATGCTGAAGTGAAGATAACTTGAAGCAGACCCCCAACCAATAGCTATAGCATCAGTGAGGGAAAAAAAAGCTCTATTATACTAAGCCACTAAGAAGTCAAGGTTATTTGTTACTGCAGCACACTGTAGCCTTTACTGACTGATACAGAAGTAAAAGGTTAAAAAAGGAATATGTTTTCAAAAACTTACTTCCAGAAAAGAGTAGAATGTTTTGGACAATAATTGCTATATAATCCTAGAGACAGTAATGATAAAATAGCCAGATGAAGCAACAGTTGAAACATGACAAGTCAAGACATCCAAATGAGATTAACAGGGAGGTAGCAAAGTGAAAGAAAAAACAATCGAGAAATAACTGTGGCAAAAGCTTGGGCAGAACCAGAGGACCATGTACCATCATGTAGAAGTTAGGCTGTACCTCACAGTTTAGAAAGAATCACAGAGCTTTTATAGCCCAAGAATTGCTACAAAAATGTTCACTGAAGTGTTTCTTAATTTAAAAAAAAAAAAACTGAAGGAAACCTAACATCTAAGAATAGAGAATTTGTTCAATATACCTGCACAAATCTTTGTACCTTTATAACATTGCTGTCCAACAGACCTTTCCAAAGTAATGGAAATGTTCTCTGTCTGTGTTGTGTTATGCAACACAGTAGCCAGTAATCACATGTGGCTATTGAACATTTGAAATGTGACTGGCATGACTGAGGAAACTGAATTTTTAATGGTATTTAATTTAATTTTAGTTAATTTTAATTTAATTTAATTTTAATTAATTTTAATTTAATTTAAATAGCCACATTGGCTGGTAGCTTCCAAATTGGACAACCCATATTTATTTTTTGTCTTCATCTTTTAAGTTCTGGCGTACATGTGTAGAATGTGCAGGTTTGTTACATAGGTAAACGTGTGCCATGGTGGTTTGCTGTACAGATCAACCCACAACATAAGTATTAAGCCCAGAAACCATTAGCTACTCTTCCTGATGCTCTCCCTCCCCCACAACACCCTGACATGCCCCAGGTGTTTTATTACCCCTAATGTGTTCATGTGTTCACATCGTTCTGCTCCCACTTATAAGGGAGAACATGCGGTGTTTGGTTTTCTGTTCCTGCGTTGGTTTGTGGAGGATAACAGAACAGCCCATATTTAAAATGATGGCATAGATCTCTATTTGCTAGTGATAAAAATGTTCATAATTTACACTGCACTCCAGCCCGGGCGACAGAGCGAGACTCCGTCTCAAAAAACAAAACAAAACAAAAAAGGTCATAATTTATTTCTAAGATAGTTTAGAGAGCAGTTAAAATTCACTTCTTTGTGTATGTGCATGAGTGTATTTGTGCACATACATATTAACTGAGGACTCCACACCAAAATGTCATCATTGGGTACTGGATAATGGCAATATGGATGATTTTTGCTTTCCTCTTTAAATCTTTTTGAACTATCTACAGTTTTCAAATAAGATTGCAATACTCTTATATACAGAAAAGTAAAACTATTTTTCTTTCTTTTTCTCTTTTTGAGACAGAGTATCCCTCTGCTGCCCAGACTGAAGAGGTATGATCATAGCTCACTGCAGCCTCGAACTCCTGGGTTCGAGTCATTCTCCTGCCTCAGTCTCCCAAATAGCTGGGACTACAGGCACGTGACACCCTGCCTGGCTATTTTTTTTATTTTTATTTTTTGTCTCCCTATGTTGCCCAGGCTGGTCTCAAACTCCTAAGCTCAAGTGATCCTCTCATCTTGGCCTCCCAAAGCATTGGGATTACAGGCATGAGACACTGAGCCCATGCCCCTATTTTTATTTAAAAAAATAAAATTATTAAAAGCTAATGTTTATAATGCTGCAGGAAAACTGCTGATGTTATTACAAATTGATATAATTATTTTGAAAAATATTGAACAGATTTCCACTTCAAGAAGGCATTTTAAGATAACTCTCAAGAGAAGGAAAAAAGATTTACTCAAAAATCCTGTTCCTAGGGAATAATTATTTCAATTATTTTGCAACAAATTAATTAAAGCTCTCTGAAAATGTGTCTGCAGATTATAACAGAAAGTGAAAAGGGAATCATGTTAAAAGCTGATTTAAGACAGTAGAAAGTTATCTGTTTTTATTTTCCTTTAATATTTTAATACTACTCTCAATAAATAAATCTCTGTACAAGAGCCAGTACATCAGAAAAATAAGCAGCGCTAACCATTAAAACTAATTCCCTGGTTCTCAGTGACTCAATGCAATCAAGGTTTAGCAGTTGTTTACATTATATTCTGATGCAGCGAAGCCGATGTCCTGGACAGCCGTCTTCTGAATGGTAACTCTTTTCATCCCTTGGCCTCCACAGTCATCATGAAAGAGAGGAAAAAGCATGGAGGATTGTGCAGGGAGTTTGATGGCCAGGTCTCAAAGTGGCTTCTGTCACTGTTCACATTTCACAGACCAGCATCTAGTCATGTAGCCCAGACTAAACTGCAAGGATTGTTGCAAAACATAATCCTTCTCTATGCCCAAGAAGAAGAATGGCATCGGGGAGCATTCTAGCCAGTCTCCGCAAAACTTGTCATATCAAACCAAATTCATTTGCTTTCTTGATAAGTTTATTAAGCAGGTTGATGGATGCTGCTATTAGAGGGCCCAATATTAGATTTTGGAATTTTAAAAAATACAATGACCAATAGGTATATTAAAGCATGTTCAACATCACTAATCATCAGGGAAATGCAAATCAAACCACTATGAGATATTATCTCATACTTGTTAGGATGGCCACTATATAAAAATAAAAGAGAACAAGTATTGTCAAGGATGCGGGGCAATTGGAACCCTGTGCACTGCTGGTGGGAATGTAAAATGGGGCAGCCATTATGGAACACAGTATGGAAGCTCTTCAAAAAATTAAAAATAGAACGATCATGTGATCATTCATCTTTTCTGCTTCTGCATATTTGTCAAAAGGAATTGAAATAAGGATTTCAAAGAGATATCTGCACTCCCGTGTCCATTGCAACATTACTCACAATAGCCAAGATGTGAAAACAACCTCATTGTTTATCAAACAGATGAACAGATAAAGAAAATGTGACATGATATTCACACATATTATTCAGCCTTAGAAAAAGAAGGTCATTTGTGCAATACGGATGAAACTTGTGGGCACTATGTTAAGTGAAATAGGCTAGTCATGGAACAACAAACACTATGTGATTCCACTTACATGAAGTACCTAAAATAGTAAGACTTATAGAAGGAGAAAATAGAATATTGGTTTCCAGGGTCTTCAAGACAAGGGAAATGGGGAATTGCTCAGCAGGTATAAAGTTCCAGTTATGTAAGGTGAATAAATTCTAAAGATCTCCTGTAAAACATTGTGCTTATAGTTAACAATGTTGTACTGTATACTTCAAAATTGTTGTGTTCTTACCACAATAAAATGTTTTAAAATCCCTTCATATCACTTTCATTCAGCATCATACTTCAAGTCCTAGCTAGTGCAATGAGACGCTAAGAACCACAGATAATCAAAAGCATAACACAATAATGGCATAAGCTCGTACCACTCAGAATCAACCATTTTTAACATTTTATCATATAAAATTTTTGCTATAATATCATATTGCATTGTATATATCACTCTGCACATCGCTTTTGTCATCAATGTGTTTTAAGAGTCAGTATTCTTATTTAGCATTCCAATTCATTTCTTTTATTTACGGTAATATAGTTCATTATATAAGTATATCACATGTATCTATTTACATGTTACTGTATATTGTGGTTAGTCCCATTTTTCTCTATAACCATTCTGCAAGGAACATCCTTCAGCATGTCTTTTTATGCAGATGTGAAATGATATATCCTTAGAAGGGAAATTGCAAGATCAAAAACACTCATTTTTTTGAACATTATAAACATGTATAACTTGTAGACATGAATGAAAATATAAAACACATGTATATCAAATTTGTAGATGACACAAACTCAGAAGGGAGAGATTATATGATAAATGACAAAAATCAGTGTTCAAACTTTTCATAAGTGAGAATACTGGGCCATAACTAAGAAGATGGAATTTAAGAAAGATAAAGATAAACTCTTGCATTTAGCTGAAAGAATTAAATGCTCATTGCAAAAAGGCAGCGATATTACTTGACAGCAATTTATTTGAAAAATGTCTGGGATGTTAGTTGGCCTCTTCTTTGCTGTGAGCTAACAGTGTGACACAATTTAGACCTAAAAAAATGTAGAAAGACAATCCCCGATTTGGCCGGGTGCGGTGGCTCACGCCTGTAATCCCAGCACTTTGGGAGGCCGAGGAGGGTGGATCACGAGGTCAGCAGATCAAGACCATCCTGGCTAACACTGTGAAACCCCGTCTCTACTAAAAATACAAAAAATTAGCCTGGCGTGGTGGCAGGCACCTGTAGTCCCAGCTACTCGGGAGGCTGAGGCAGGAGAATGGTGTGAACCTGGGAGGCAGAGCTTGCAGTGAGCCGAGATCCTGCCACTGCACTCCAGCCTAGACGATAACGAGACTCTGTCTCAAAAAAAAAGAAAGGCAGTCCCCAATTTATGATAGTTCCACTTAACTATTTTTCAGCTTTATGATGGTGCAAAAGCGAGACACATTCAGGGGAAACCATACTTCGACTACCCACAGAATCACTGTTTTTCCTTTCCAGTAAAATATTCAATAAGTTACATAAGATGTTCAACATGTTATTAAAAATAGGCTTTGTGTTAGATGATTTTGCCAAGATGTATGTTAATATAAGTGTCCTGAGAATGCTAAGTTAGGCTAGGCTAAGTCAAGATGTTTGGTGGGTTAGGTGTATTAAACACATCTTCTGCTTACAACACTTTCGACTTACAATGGGTTTATCAGGATATAACCCCTCCATAAGTTGAGAAGCATCTGTATTTACACAGCTATATTCATAGAAGAAAGTTTTGGAGGGTCTCGACATTAACCTTAATTTTATTCTACCAAGTCACAACTCTATAGTATTCAAATGAAACCAACTATATTAACAAAAGCAAAAAGAGAAAGCAGTCATTTCACATACTACACTGCAGAGAGGATGGGCCTGGAGTAAGACTAGAACTAAAACCAGAGCCCCAGATGCTGCTGCAACTCATCCCTTTTACTGCCTCTCATCAATGTACCTCTCTGCCTACTGTATGTATTCTCTAAGCTACCAAACACATGAAGCTGGCATAGCCTAAAGAAGATCTAGATCTCCAATCTTTTGGCTTCTCTAGGCCACATTGGAAGAAGAATTGTTTTGGGCCACACATAAAATACACCAACACTAATGATAGCTGATGAGCTAAAAATAAAGAAAAATATCACAAAAGTATCTCATAATATTTTAAGAAAGTTTACAAATTTGTGTTAGGCCACATTCAAAGCTGTCCTGGGCTGCGGGTTGGACAAGCTTGATGTAGGTGATCCTCAACTGCAGCTTCAATTCAGGAACTCCCAGGAGGGGTCTCTGCTTGGCCCAGCACAGGTCTTTTGTCAACTCCTTTGACAAATCAGGATGGCAGCCAACTTCGGAATCAATGGTTGGAACAGGAGAGGTACAACCTATAGATAGCCTTAGGAGGATTGTAGTTGACCAGGAAGTCCAATTTGTATCTTCCAAAGTTATTGTCGTTCATCTTGGAGTCACTGGGTATGCAGTTATCTGCAGACATGCTTAAACACTTAACTTCCTTTGCCTAGAAA
The DNA here is from genome assembly GCF_047675955.1 of Chlorocebus sabaeus. NCBI lineage: Eukaryota > Metazoa > Chordata > Mammalia > Primates > Cercopithecidae > Chlorocebus > Chlorocebus sabaeus. Next base: position 121,444,383 of record NC_132911.1, read on the forward strand.
CTTCTCCTGATTCTGTTACTCTTAGGCTGTGTGGTCAACGCCACATATACAGTGAGTCCTCGATATTTAACAGACAAATAAACCCAAATACATATTTTATTCACAATGTGATATTTTTCCTCATGGGTTTTATATTTTTAAGATTCATAAAAATAAAATAGTTACTTATTTATCATGGCAGATATCAAGAAATGTACTCCCATCAGCTGAACGGGGCCCTTGTAATAATTGCAGCAGATATAATCCATATGCCTGCCTCAACTGTGAGTCTGGATCATTACCATACTTGACAGTTACTGAGCTCTGACTGTGTGCAACACTAGAGGTGTGGATCTACACTAGAGGATTTAAAACCTCACAGAGCCAACCAAACTACAAACAACTGGGGAAGATGGATCACATGCACGAGAAACTTAATCAGTTGCAGTTTCTGAGTAGTAGTCCCTGATTATCATCACATCTTAAGAGGGGGCCGCAATAGAATCCAGACAAGAAAAAGATATTCGGAATAAGTGAGATTTCCAATAGGACATAAAGGAGAAAAAGCAATTTGGCTAAAAAGAGAAAGAGATCTAGGACACAGATTCCCATTTGGAGTATTCTGCTGGACACTTTATATCAGGGGTCTAAAACCAGACCCAGAGGCAGAATCACATGGAAAACCGAAAAGATCAGGATCTTGGGTCCCAACTTAAAAGCTTTGCATCCAATTCAGCTGAGTGGAGTTTTGTGATTTGTACTTTTAACAATAATTGCAGCTGATAATCTATAGCACTTACTATGTGGTAGACCCTTCATCTAAGTGTTTTATATATAATATTAACTTTCTAAATCCTCCTTTTAGCTGATGTGTTAGGGACTGTTATTATCATCCTTAATTATGTGAAAACTGAAACCCAGAGAAGCAAAGTAACTTGACTAAGGCCGTGCAGTGCTGGGATTTGAACCCATGTAGTTGGGCTTCAGAATCTGCTAATCACTTTGTTCTGCAGATTCTCAAAAAAATAAAATAAAATAATGACTATGAAACTTGCAGACGATCGTGATGAATTCAGTGTTGAAACGACTGCATTATAACACATTTGGAAATTATCATGTACTGAGCACCAGGATAGAGGCTCTATTATTCAAAGCCTGGCACATAGTAGATACAGAATATTGTTGGATATATTCCAAGCAGAAGGAGTCCTTAGAAGCAAATTTTTGTATAGGGAAATCTGTTGGGCCTGCTACCGCAGAAAGGAAGTAGGGCAAACTGAATGAATCATATCGTGTTTTCTGTCCCCATTATAAGAAAGTACCAAGAATCAGAGTAAGAGACACATCATTCTGACCCTACCTTTAATGCTGTGCCCAGCCCCTTAAATCTGTACCTGCTTATGCCCACACACTACCTTAATTATTTGGAGAAATAAGACTTTCAACTCTTCCTTCAGCTCGTAGCTGGGATTACAGGCACATGCCACCACACCCGGTTAATTTTGTATTTTTAGCAGAGATGGGGTTTCACCATGTTGGTCAGTCTGGTCAGCAACTCCTGACCTCAGGTGATCCACCCACCTTGGCCTCCCAAAGTGCTGTGATTACAGGTGTGAAGCACCCCGTCCAGCCAGTTCCATCCTTTTTAGAAACATCATGCAATATTAAGACGATGTGAAACTCCAAGCAGTTGATTTCTCTGCTTGTTTAAAGTGAAGGTAAATGACTTGTACATGATAAATACTTTTGGATGGATTCATAGGAGAACTAAACAAAAAATTAAACATTGAATAGATATCCAATGGTAGACTACTGTCCATGTCTCCTATGGGTCTGTCAGGACTAGCTCTCCTACTGGTAACATGTAATACAGTGTTATAATTAAGCACACTGTCTTTGGATTAGGAGGCTTAGGCTCAGTCCTCCTTCTACCACTTACTAGTTCTGTGATCTTGGGTAAGTGACTTGTCCTCTCTAAAATTCAGTGTATTCTTTTTTAAACTAGAAATAATAACAGCACTTAAACTGGGGGTAGTAACAGCATCTACCTACAAAGGTGTTGTGAAGTAATGTACATGCTAAGTACAATGTTCAACACATAAAAATGCCCAATTAATGGCAATTATTTCACAGGAAATGATATCAAGTTTGGTGACTTGAAACTTGCCTTCTAATATCTTTTGAGGTAAAACTTGACAGGCATCTTTTTCTTCCAAAAGGCAAGACTCTGGGGAACATGAGAGGCAAATGGCAGATTTTATTTAGATTGGCAAGGAAGAAAGAAAGGAGAGAGGGAGGAAATACCAAAAGACAACCTTTCTTCTTCTGAAAATCACATGTCAATTTTTCTTTTTTTAAACAAAATAGGGTCCTTCTCTATCATCCAGGCTGGGGTACAGTGGTGTGATCATAGCTCACTAAAACCTCAAGCTTCTGGGCTCAAGCGATCCTCCTGCCTTGGTCTCCCAAAGTGCTGGAATTACAGGTATGAGTCACCACACTGGGTCATAACATTTCTTTATATTTATGTGACTCCAAAGGTTTAGCTGCCAGTGACAGGAAAGCAAATGCAGTCAACTTCTAAGAAAATGGTTTGGTTCCCTAGGAAGTCTAGAGGGTATAAATGGCCTACGTTCTGAAGAGGGAACATTTCAAGCTTATGTGCTAAGCTCACCTCAACCAAAGAGCTCAGCTAATGCAATGTATCCTTATAGCTTAGTTTGTTTCTGGACATTCAGATTATTTATTTATTTAAGTATTTATTTTAGTGCATCAGAATCAATGTAGTACATCAGAATCAATGAATTGAACTAAAATGAAAATCAAAGAATTTTAGTGCATTGGAATTAGTAGAGCACTTTGAAGTTAGACAAATCTTAATTTGAATCCCAGCTCTAACATTTAATAGTTACGTGACCTTGGGCAAATTGTTGACAGCTGTAAACTTCAGTGTCTTTGTGTGTAAAGGGGAGGTGTTGCTGTTACCTTTTATATCCACATGTTGGGATGATTAAACAAGGTCATACGTATAAAGCACTCTATTCAAGACCTGGCATATAGTAAGCACTCTATAAATATTGGCTATACGTATGTCTCATTGATATTGTTATTTTCATAACGTTTCTTGTCCACATCCTTAATGAAGTACTCTTGGGCATCAACACAGGCTCCACCTGGCCTATAAGTGGAACAGAGAGAGCCCTAGTCTTTTGCTTTGTTTTGCACAGAGCCTACATAGAGCCCACCCAAGTCAAGTAAACAAAATCTCCACTTCTTTCTCTCCATTTTAATTTTTCTTTTATTCCACACACTATGAATAGATTATTTTCTTTCTCTCTCTGCCAAAATGCCTTCACGCCTCCTCTTCTCCCTTCAGGCAAAAGTCCTTAAAGCCTCTACTTTCCCCCACTAATATTTTTCTCCAACCAACTGGAAGTGGAGAAAGATTTTCCTCTTTGTCTAGCACTGATTTTTGACTTGTAATTCAATTTCAACAAAACCACTCGCACTAAAGCTTACACACAATGTAAATAATTCATTAGAAATATATATTTGCTTGATGCTTATATACTTGCAGTGTATCTGCAGAGTCTATTATATCAATCAAGGAAATAACAGGACTCCCAGTCACCAAGGTGAATGGAAAATTTTCCTCTTTAAATAGGTAAAAATTTAAGGTGCATGCAAATTAATCTTGGAAATACAGAATGCTAACATAGCAGGGGACTTTAAAATGTATATATTCTAACACTCTCTATAAATGTGGAAAATAAGTCCCAGAGCATTGTAACATAGCCATAACAGGCCTTGCAGCATTCTGGAATTTAAAAGGGTAGATGCATAGCAGGGAAAAAAGATACAAATGGCAAAGGCAGGTACATAATGGCTAAAACCTAGGATGTGGTATAGCAGTTACCATCGTCATCATCATCATCATCACAATGACAATCAATGGTAATGGCTACAGTTTGGGAATTATTGGGAATTATGATCTTGGCACTAAGCAGAGGCCTTTACATTTATCTAGAAAGATGACCATGGGTAACACTGCACAAAACTAACTAATTCAGACATTGAGAATTGTGCCAGTGTTAGATGGCTGTGAGATATCTTGTCTGACTATAGGGCTAGATCATACTGCTACGAGAGAAGGTGGAATTTCTTCAGAAGGGAATGGACTGTAGATCATCCCAGGCATTTTTCACCCTGGAAAGGAAATAGCTACATTCCAGCAGTTAGAGGTCCTAGGCCAAGGCAAAGGAGAAGCTCCTGCCCCACTCTGGCACCGAGAACCAGTTTGGTTTCTACTCCAAGGACGGGTGATATCTAAATTCCTCCCTGTGTGGTGGGAACCTACTCTGGGCTCCATGGGAGCAGGCCAGGAATAAGGCTCATCAAGGGATGCCAAATAAAAAATCTTGTGGCATGTATAAGTTGTCCTCTATGATGTATTTCAGTTCCATGCCCCAGGCCTTCAAGACGCCGATCTGCAATTGTGCCAGAGGATGCTAGAGAGGCAACCATGCCCTTTCTTGGGAGAAAACAACATGAGGAGACCATGTCTTTTCATGCAAAGCCAGAGGAGAGGAAGCAGAAGTCACATTTCCCCGTATCTGATTGTTCCTTCCTCCAGGGCTTATGGTTGCCATTTTGGGCCATCTCACACAGAAGAGGTATCCAAATGTTTGTCATCTCTGCCTAAAAGTATGTCTAGTCCTCAAATAGAGCAAAGCCATCACTATCTCTCTGCCTTCTCCATCAAGACCAAGAAGGAATATACAAGCTGGGAAGTAGATTTGAATATTTCTTGATACTAGAGAGGGATAGGGTGATGTGATGTCTGGTGAGTTTCCTCACCAAGCAGGGGTGCTGGTAGCCTGGGTTTCCTGGGCCGAGATTTCGAACCTGTGTCAGCTATGGTTGCACACAGAGTGCCCACAGCTGTTGAGTGCAGCTTAGGTATGATAGCATCAGTCACCTCCACACCTGCTGCAGAAAGTCTCAGGACAGCACTGTGAGTGGGGATCTGGAGAAGAAAGTTCTACAAGCATAACACAGTTTACCTTACAGACAGCTTGCCACCACATAAGGATTTGGGTACAATCCATGAAAGGAGCCCCGGGGGTGTAGAAGAGGGTATCTCTATGTCTCTCTAGGAGACGAACAAGCAACATTAATTGGAATCCAGAGGCTAAAAATTGTTATGTCCCAGGCCTAAGCTAGACAGAGTGGAGGATGGGCAGGACTTGCCTATGAAGTGTGGGCAGTTAAAGAGGAGGAGGAAAGAAGAAAAAAAGAAAAGATAGGAAAATCTAGGCCCAAATTGATTTACTGGTGAATTCTACCAAATATTTAAAGAAGAATTTAAACCAACTCTACGTTGCTTACCAACTCTTTCTATGAGGCCACATTATTCTGATAAAGCCAGACAAAGACATTTCAAGAAAAAAAAAAAACTATAGACCCATATTTCCTTTGAAAATAGATCCAAAAATTCTTAAAATATTTAGCAACAAAATGTTATGGTCCAACAGGGCTTTGATCCAAAGAAGTCCAGGAGAAAGAAAAAATTCAGGAAAGAGGCAGCAAAAGGATATATGGGAAACTTGGCCCAAAGAAGGTTTGAAGCAGATGATGGATGGCATTGCCTGGAAAAATTGCCGGAGTGTCTGATCCTAGGGGCCAGGATTCCTACAGCTTCCCTAAAGGATTCCTACAGCTAAGTTCATGAAGATTCTTAGGTTGGGATACCTAGAAGCAAAAACTGAGACAGAGATTCCAGCATGCATGATTTACAGGGGACTGCTGTCCAGAAGAAACAGCTAAGGGAGTGAGGGAAGAATAAAGAAGGGGGGGGAACATGGCAAGGATGTGGACCCAGATAAAGTCAGCTCTTGACCTGACCCACAGGGTGCTCTGGAGTATAAATTTCATGACACAATTATGTCACCTGGAGCATCACTTGCACCCTGTGTCAGTCAGTTATTGTATGCCTCTGGGGAGTAGGAGATGTCAGGTCCCAGTATCCCTGAGTGAGGCAGACCCCGTCAGCCTAGGGTAATGCTCTGCAGAAGTCTGCAGGTGGATGCTGTTGACTGTGGCACTCACTGCACCTGGAGGAATGGGTGTAGCAGTTGTAAAGGGGTTTGGGGTGTGGCACCAACAGCATCTACCACAGAGGACTTCATACAGCCACTCTCCTCCCCTTGGACAGTTGGAGTCTGAAGCAGGCAATGATAGCGGAGGTAGTTAGGAGAGGAGGTACTCAGGAACTATTTAGATGGTAGAATTGGGAAGACATGCAGCTAATTGTATATGGGAGACAGTGGGAAGGGGCAGTGTTTAGCTGATGGACATAAGAAGTATAAGATCATACTCATGCCCTGGGGAACTGGAGGAACGGTGGGGCCATTGTCAAAGGTAAGGAACATGAGGAAAGGAGCAGGACTTGGAAAGGAGCATAAATTCAGTCTCGGGTATTTTCATTTTGAAAAGGGAATCAATGGCTTATGAATAACATACCTGGAGCTCCATAGGGGTTTCAGGGACCAATTATACAAGGAAAATGGGGCCAGAGAGGGGGGAAAAGGAAAACTAAATAGTCTAGTGCTGGCCCTCACCCATCCTACACTGGAGCACTTCTGCTATCTTGGTTTGATTCCCACAAATGCAGACTTTGAGGCAAGGAATAAGACACATTGAAAGATGATCTCAGGGGTTAGGTACAGTGACTCATGCCTGTAATCCCAGCATTTTGGAAGGCCAAGGCAGGTGGATCACTTGCGGTCAGGAGTTTGAGACCAGCCTGGCCAACATGGTGAAACCCCATCTCCACTAAAAATACAAAAATTAGGTGGGTGTTGTGGCAGGTACCCATAATCCCGGCTACTTGGGAGGCTGAGGCAGAAGAATCACTTGAGATCCAAGTTTTAGTGAGTCTATATTGTGTCACTGCACTCCAGCCTGGGCAACAGAGCAAGATTTTTTTTTATTTTTTTTATTTTTATTTATTTATTTATTTTTATTATTATACTTTAAGTTACAGGGTACATGTGCATAACGTGCAGGTTTGTTACATATGTATACTTGTGCCATGTTGGTGTGCTGCACCAGTCAACTCGTCAGCACCCATCAACTCGTCATTTACATCACAAGCATTCTTATACACCAGTAACAGACAAACAGAGAACCAAATCATGAATGAACTTCCATTCACAATTGCTTCAAAGAGAATAAAATACCTAGGAATCCAACTTACAAGGGATGTAAAGGACCTCTTCAAAGAGAACTACAAACCACTGCTCAGTGAAATAAAAGAGGACACAAACAAATGGAAGAACATACCATGCTCATGGATAGGAATAATCAATATCGTGAAAATGGCCATACTGCCCAAGGTTATTTATAGATTCAAGCTACAAATGAGTTTCTTCACAGAATTGGAAAAAACTGCTTTAAAGTTCATATGGAACCAAAAAAGAGCCCGCATTGCCAAGACAATCCTAAGTCAAAAGAACAAAGCTGGAGGCATCACGCTACCTGACTTCAAACTATACTACAAGGCTACAGTAACCAAAACAGCATGGTACTGGTACCAAAACAGAGATATAGACCAATGGAACAGAACAGAGTCATCAGAAATAATACCACACATCTACCGCCATCTGATCTTTGACAAACCTGAGAGAAACAAGAAATGGGGGAAGGATTCCCTATTTAATAAATGGTGCTGGGAAAATTGGCTAGCCATAAGTAGAAAGCTGAAACTGGATCCTTTCCTTACTCCTTATACGAAAATTAATTCAAGGTGGATTAGAGACTTAAATGTTAGACCTAATACCATAAAAACCCTAGAAGAAAACCTAGGTAGTACCATTCAGGACATAGGCATGGGCAAGGACTTCATGTCTAAAACACTAAAAGCAATGGCAGCAAAAGCCAAAATTGACAAATGGGATCTAATTAAATATTCTGTTTTTAAAAAAGAAAGTGACCTCAGGAAGCATAGGTGAGGATAGAGAAAACGAAAGAAAGAGCCACCAAGGGTATATTCATGAATAGATTATCTCTGAAGACCACAGGGACATGATCTGTTGGAAACTCTCCAACCATCCATGTATCCCACATGTTTCCCACTGAGGGATAAGAAGCTGTTTTCCCACTGTGACTGGAACCTCATTAGTTGAGGGTGTAAGAAACCCCTCAATGCCATGCTACCTTGAAGACCAGTCGAGAGCCTGTGTAGAGGCTGCAGAAGAAAACTGGTGGGTAGAGAAGCACTCACACCTCAGCTGGGCCACATAACCTGGAGCAAGGGACCAATGGCTTCTACCACACTTGCTCCACTCTGTTTTTCCATATAGGAATTTCTGAATTTCCATATAGGATTTGTTTTTTGCTTTGTTTTTCTTTTTTAAGAGAAAATCTCCTGTCTAGAAAAACAGGCTGGTCGGTGTCCTAAAATCAAAAGTCCACAGCAGAAGGTCCTTTGAACGAGCAGTTATTGCCTCCTCTGGTCTCACCTCCAATTCTCCATGTAAAATTCATAGTGTACTCTGGGGACATCCCTTCCATTATCTAGTCTTGGTGAAAAGGGACAATGGTAGAAGCAGGGTAATCTCTGCCATATCGATTTTCTGTGTGAGCTTCTTCGTGCCTCCAGGGAGACACCACTGCTTTCAGTGCCTATTAGCAGTTGTGTCTTTTAACCTCCCGGTCAGGCTGGCAGTGTGAGTCCAACAGAGGCTCCGGCTCCAATTACTTCGCCGGTACATAGCCTGGCTGAACCGGAGCTTGCAGCTCCACATGCTGGAAATTGCACTTTCCACCAACACAGAGATAAGAGGGGCATTCAACAAAATCCCAGCTATAGCTCAGCGTGGCAGGGAGGCAGAAAGGACCTATACACCAATTAGACAGGCAGCTATGGCCATCAATCATGGGTGACCTGGACACCCAGCATGTATGTCCATCCTGGACCCCACCACAGAAATCACAATGAAAACTTGTATCCAGAGGAGGCTTGAGACAGCCAAAGCTACAGGTGGCAAAAGCTTTCATTCCAGAAAGCATTTCAATACCACAACCTGGAAAGGAAGGCCCATACGACCAGCATAATATGAAAGATGTGCAGTACTTATAGGAAATAATTCTATGCTTGCATGCATGTCTCGGAAAATTTTGGCAAAGACTGCTACCTTCTGAGCAAAATTGGACATAGAAATGACAATAACACATACTGGGTATTTATCACCTTCTTAAGAGATGCATAGCCATTTTCCTGTGGCTGAGACAGGGGTCTCTTTTAATGTTTAACATTTCCTTTAGGTTGGCCTAATGCCCAAAGGGAAGCTGTAATAATTTGTGTTTGGTAAAAAATTTCACAACGTCAATTTAGTTCAGTACTTACTGTAGTCCTTATATGGTCTTTGTACAACAGGTAATATCCCTGTTAATTTGAGAATTACTGTTAACCTGAACCTTTCCCATTGTTTTCAATGCTTTCTCTTAAGTGTCAGAAACACACCCAAACACACATTTTCCTAGACTTGTATTTTAGCCCTTCTATTGTGAATATTCATTAGGGGTGGTGTGACATAGTGCTTCTGGAGCCAGCCTGCCTGGGTTTGATTCCTGCTCTGTAATTTATTGACCTTGCAATATTGCGCAATTTAATTAACCTCTCTGAGCCTCAGTTTCACTATCTGTTAGATGAGGACGACAGTGTCTACTGAAGAGGGTTGTCCCGAGAGTACTTAGAACCATGGTTGGCACAAATGCTGAGGCTACATAATGTTCAGTTCTTTATCTCCTGCTTCTCCGGTCATAGGTGTTACTGTAAAAGTCCCCTTTCAGGAATTTGAGACCAGCCTGGGCAACATAGCAAGACCCCATCTCTAAAAAAGAAAAAAAAAATTATTAGCCCAGTGTGGTGGTGTGTACTTGCAGTCCTAGCTACTTAGAAGGCTGAGACAGGGAGATTGTTTGAGCCCAGGAATGCTAAGTTGCAATGAGCTAAGATCATTCCAATGCACTCCAGCCTGGGCAACAGAGCAAGACCCTGGCCCTTAATTTTTTTTTTAAGTGCCTTTGAATTTTGTTAAGACCTCAGAAGCTGCTCCATGAGTGGATGGTGCCGTGTTGTTGGAGCATGGGGGGGCAGTGACGGAGTTAAGATTTCTGGGAGGCCAGCAAAAGGGCTAGAATGTGCTTCAAAGTTTAGTTGGGCATGGTGGTACACACCTGTAGTTTCAGCTACTTAGAAGGCTGTGGTGGGAGGATCACTTTAGTCAAGTATGGTGGTCCACTCCTGTAGTTTCAGCTACTTGGGAGGCTGAGGTAGGATCAAGGGAGGATTACTTGAGCCCAGGAGCTTGAAGCTGCAGTGAGCTATGAACGTGTCACTGCACTCCAGCCTGGGTGACACACTGAGACTCCCGACTCTAAAACATATAAGTTCCTAACAGTCTGTAATAGAGGACGCTCAAAACACATGCCAGTGAAGCAAATGAACTCTTACTTCTGGAGAGAGAAGTTCAGTGTCAACAGGTGGCTGCAAAGGTCATGAGCATGACCCTGGACCAGGGAGGTTAGGCAGGGTCTCAGCCCAGCTAAGACTTCTTTTTGGAAACCAACATGGGGTCTGACAAGCTGTCTCAGTAACGAGGCTCTGTACTTTCTTCATTCTCCCCTTGCCAGATGGAGGCACTCCTGCGTAGCCGTGCTGCTCCCAGGCCCTGCTCTCTGAGAAGGACTTGGTCAAACACTGGATCTCTGGATCCTGGGAAGACAGACCAGTTATTTCAGTGCCTGGACCCTTCCTCTTTTCTGACCTAATATTTCCAAAAGCAAGTCCACTGTTCAGCCTTGAAAACAGCTGATTGTGAGAGGGAGCTTATCACAGCCCAACAGACTAAGAAAACACTTCAGAGAAAGAACGTTTGGCAGGTGCATTAAAATGCGGAAAAAAGAGCCCCCATTTTGGGGTACCTTCAGGACTTTCTAACCTTTTTGGGAAGTGAGTTGTTTTCTTGCAAATAAAACCTTCCATAGGGCCCAAGGTATAAAATCAAGTGCAGGGCTGCTCTATTGAAGGGGAGTCTATAGACGCTTCCACCTCCAAAGTGCAGGCTTTGGAGGAAACAGTTGTAGTGCATGTGGGACAAACAGAGGAAGCAGAGGCTACCTTCCCAAGGCTCCTCTCTTGGATGCATGCCCTGCATTTCTACAGCCTCTCTTTCCCTTTTCTTAAGCTTTCCTCTCATTCCATCTGAAAAGTCACTACAAGCACTAGAAGTTAGGCCAGAGGATAAAGACCTTGAAGAAAACTGAGCCTGACACCTAATATGGGATTGAGGAATAGAATGGAAAGGGGGGGAAATACAGTGGGGAGGTGAAAATAACATCCTTAGCTGAGAAATGACAGGATGAACACGTCAAGGCAGTCTCAACACTTTGAACGTTTTCCAAGAAGAGAGTAAGCAGTGGCTCTTGCTAAAGGAAGTAAATGGTGTCATGGCCAAGTTCTCTGCACCGGTGGTACACCTAGGAAGGCTGGCACTTGAAAGGCTCCTCCCTGCATGTACCAGATAGCCCCTGGTTACGGAGGCTTGTGCCTCCATGCACCCTTCTCAAACTGGCTACCCCATCCTCATAGGCTACAAGATTACTGGCAGGGAGGGACTGCAGATTCTACACTGGTTTGGAGTCCTGCTACTTTAGCCAGCCAGGTAAGGAGATGTTTCACTGTCCTGCCTTTATCATGAAGAAGCATGAGATCAAGGAAAATCTGCGTATATGAAAACTGAGGAATCCAGAAAGACACCACAGGATTCTTTCCACATGGGGTAAAACAAACCTCTCTGTCATTTTACAGAAAGTCTCCCCTAAGAGAAGAGAAAGGTCATTATCAGGACTGGATTTGTAAAACTCTGATGTCAGGTTATACTCAAACCACCTGAAGCAGAATCTCTGGGGGCAGTATCTAGGTACCAGTGCCAGTGCACTACCAAGCTGCAGAGTCACCGCTTTAGAAGTTGTTATGGAGGGAGGGAGGGAAGGGAGGGAGAAAGGGAGAGAGAGAGAGAAAGAAAGAGAGAGAGGGAGAGAGAGAGTTCAAAACTTGGAAAGAAGAAAGAGGACTGCATGTCTTTTTTTTTTTTTTTTTTTTTTTGTCATACTGTCACATCGTTTTCCAGGTCCACACAAAGATTATTGAACTACCTAGAGGAATATACCTCTGTTTGACCTTTTCCTTTCTATTGATTAGAACTCAGACACTGTTCAAAGTTAACCTGTACATTTGTATCCAGTACACATGCAAATGATTTATGTCCAGTAATAAAGAAAGCCCCTAAGGTTACAGTTATATCACCCTATAGGATATTATGCAGCTTTGTATCTTATTTAGAAGTCTATCTCTGATTGACAAAGTTCATCTAACATTCTTTTTTTACTGTCTGTCAATATGTAGTTCCTTTATTTTTCTTTGAATTCGCTTTACCATATTTTGGTTCCCTCATTGATAAACTGAATACATTTTGACATGAATTCATTATATTTTGTATAAAAGTCTTTTTTTAACTTTTTGAAAATTTTACTTTGAAAGTAGGCAACCACTTTTATATTCTTCATCAGTTCCCTTAACTTGCTCCAGTACCTGCACTCTGTCCCATATTGGTAACTCACTGCTGAGTTAACTCTGCCATATCATGATACCTCAGATGAGTGGTGAACCAGATCATCCAGTCAGTCACTCATCTCTGACTCTGTGGGAATAGAACCATGGAGGAGTATGTTTTGAAGAAACAGCATGAGTTGAGTAAAGCAATAACATGAAGGTAGGATGTTGAGGAGAATAATCTAGGAAGGGTGAGAGCAAATATGACAGCCTCTGAGGATGGAGGGGGAGAAGCAGAGTGCTCAACTGAAAAGAAGGTGATGGACACAAAGAAAATTAAATATCTTCTTCAAAATTTTGAACTGGGGTAAGCCTGCTCCTGTTATATAAAGATGAATGAATGAGGGAGTAAGAGAGGTTTAATCGGTTAGAGGCTGGATCAAATAGGCTCTACTGGTCTCACCTTTTGAGCATGCCTAACCTATTGGAGCAGCATTACAGGCAGCTTCAGGAGGAGTGACTGCCACCCAGTGTGTGCACCACCACATTCAGGGTTCAAAGTTGGACCTGATGATCATTGACCATGTCTTTTGCATTGACTATGACTTTGACAAAGTCATATGCAGGCTGGTTCAAAGGAATCACTGCATCTATTTGAAAATTCACTGGCTTCCCTGATCATTGTCCTACTTAATGACCATATGCTATAATGTACTGTGGAAAGTCACCCTACTTCCTTCTTTGCTATAGTTGGGAGACCACATTTCCTGTTACATTAGCTTCTGAGAGACTCGAGTGAGCAATCAAATTACAGATCTGAAGACAGGGATGCATCCCATTCCCATCCCTGACATGGATCACACACCAGGCTAAAGTCAGCATTTTTCAGATAGTTCATCAGCAATACTAGGAGACCTTTCCAGCAAGGTCACTATACCACTAAGGCAATCATGTGTGTGAGTGCCCCCAGCCAGACTGAGCTAATTCAAAATGAAGTAATCAGAGATAAGAAAAAGCCACTAGAATTATAAAAATATACACATCAGGTACTTTACCCAAGAAGAAGGGGACGTTTACTGGGAGGTGAAGGGAGTGCTCCAAAATGATAAGAAAAGTGAACTAGAGAATAAATGCCAAGATTTTTATTAGAAGTTAGGACAGATAATAGAACAACTTTTTTCTACTATAAAAGGAGTAAGAGGCCAACTAAGGACTCATCAGGGTTTTGCCAAGATTGGAAGAGCAGTCACTTGCCAGAGGAGTTGGACATTACAGAAAAGATGGAAGAATGTGTTTTTTTCAGTACTCACCAGGGAGGAAAACACACTGTGTGCCAAGGCAGAAGTGCTTACCTTACAGAAGAAAACGCAATCATGAAAACCATGGGGGCAAAAACATCTCCAGGAGGAAGAGGACTTGGAAGTCCATTTGGAAATACTCGAGCCAGGAATTTCCAGTGCTCCTGAAAAGAAGAGAAGTTTTGAGCACATGGGGCAAAAACGACTTCTATCTTTTTAGAGTCTCGATTCTTAGGGGTCAGGGACCAGGCACTGTCCCTAAGAACAAACCTTCTCATAATGATGGTAGGGCCTCATTGGCAGAGCTGAATGTCAGTGTTGGGTATAAGTTCTCTTTCTTACTGCCAAGTTTCATCATTTCTCTCCCTATTACTTGCTCCTTAAGCGAGTAGAATTGTGTTGAAAATTTGGTCTCAGACCAAGCAGAACTATTCAGAAAGCTGGGAATAAAGGCTTTTGCCAAAAGCGCATGTTCTCAGCTTCTACACCCAGCTTGGCACTAAGCAGAAATTTCCTGTTTAATCTGGCCCTATTAGGCCCCAGTACTCTGTTTCAGTGATTGGTGTTGAGGAAACTCATTAGCCATTGGGAAAATATTGTATTATATCTCTACCTCACACCATATAGAAAAATATTTCAAGTAGATTTTTTAACCATAAAAACACTGGAAGAAAATATGATCAAACATTGGAGACTATTCTTCCACCTATGAACTAAGTCTCAGCAAGAATAATGCACAAAGTGATACTGTAGATGCTGCAGATGCCTGGTTCAAGTACTGAGGGTCTTTTTCTTCTCTTAGGAGTGTGATATGCCAGTTTCTGCAGGTACTGCCACAAAACACTCTCTGGAGGTCTGTCCTTTGGCAGCTTATGCCTCCTGAGCTGGAAGTCTCTGTGAGCTCTTCTCCCTAGCCTCGTGAAGCTGAGGCTAGACCTAATCCAAACCCACATCCTTGCTTCTTCCCCTCTTGCATCCTAATTCTCTCATTTTACTTACAGTTTACTTGAAACTGAATCCTAATTCCCTTATTTCGCATACAGTTTTCAGGAAAAACTAATAAATCTCTTGGCAGGCAGATCACTTGAGCCCAGGAGTTTGAGACCAGCCTGGGCAACATGGCAAAACGTAATGTCTACAAAAAAATACAGAAAATTAGCCAGGCATGGTGATGTGCACCTGTAATCTCTGCTATTTGGGAGGCTGAGATGGGAAAATCACCTGAGCCTGGAAAGTCAAGGCTGCAGTGAGCCATGATTGTGCCACTGCACTCCAGCCTGCGTGACAGAGTGAGTCCCTGTCTCAAAACAAAACAAAACAAGCAAACAAACAGACATCTCCGCTTCAGTGTCTGTGTCTAGGAAACTCAACTCCTGATACCTGTCTTAACTAAATAAAAATGTAAATAATTATGTGGAACTATAGATACATTTAAAAAGTTATATCTGTATGTATGCACATATATGTGTACAAATCTATTTTGGTGTCGTGGGTTGAATTATGTTTTTCCCCAATTTCATATGTTGAAGTCCCAATACCTGGTTATGTGACTATATTTGGAGATAAGGCCTTTAAAAAGGTAATTAAGTTAAAATAATGTCCTTCGTGTAGGCCCGAATCCCATTTGAGTGGTTGGTGTCCTTATAAGAAGGGGAAATTAGACACAGAGGGAGACATTAAGGCACCAGTTCACAGAGGGAAAAGCAGTGGTCACAGTGAGAAGGGGACCATTTATATGACAACAAGAGAGACTCCAGGAGAAACCGAACTTGCTGACACATTGATCTTGGACTGCTAGCCTCCAGAACTGTGAGAAGATCAATGCCTGATGTTTAAAACACTCAGACCAGGCGCAGTGGCTCACGCCTGTAATCCCAGCACTTTGGGAAGCCAAGTGGGCGGATCACTTGAAGTCAGGAGTTCCAGACTAGTCTGACCAACATGGTGAAACCCCGTCTCTACTGAAAAATACAAAAATTAGCTGGGCATGGTGGCAGGCACCTGTAATCCCAGTTACTGTGGAGGGAGAATCGCTTGAACCCAGGAGGCAAAGGTTGCAGTGAGCCGAGATGGTGCCGCTGCACTCCAGCCTGGACAACAGAGTGAGACTCCATCTTAAAAAAATAAAATAAATAAAATAAAATGCCCATTCTATGGAATTTTCTTATGGCAACCTGAGCAAACTAATACAATTCATATAGAGATATATAGATATCATTAGCTCTCTCCCTCTTTCACACTCACACACACAGACACACGTGACATTTCAAAACATTATCAAAATATACAAAGAGCACCCATAAATCTTCAAAAAATAAAACAGAAAAAATGAACAAGTGTCTCAACTAGATAATTCAAAGAAGAATAAATCAAATGCCAATAAATACCTGAGAAGATGTTCAGTTTCATTGTGTTCTTTTGGGCGGCATCTGCTGTACTGGCTAAGCCCTATCTCCCTATCACTCCTTTGCATGTGATTGTCAAATCCAGCTCTCCTGCATTAGCAAGCCCACACCAAGTGCCTGGACAGTTCTGTACACAAGGTAGGCACTAAATAACTATTGGTGACAATGTAATAGTGTTCTGAGGTACACAGAAAACCATTTTTAAGGTAATTCAAGAAGCTATCATAATGGTTTTGAAAAATCATAAAAGAGGAAGAACAACTAGCTCCAGTAAGTAAGAGAGAAAACTGTTCATCACAAGTAATGAAAGAAATGCAAATCAAAAGGCAGTGGGGTTACTTTTTGCAAGTTTGCATAATATATATAACCAAAAGCTAGAAAGCTTTGCTACTTTGGGTGCAATAAAATGTATTTTTGGTCTGCTGATGGCATTGTCAATTGGCAAATACAATTTGGCAATGCATTGCTGGCCATAAACTTTAAGGAGAAAGTCAAACTACGAAAAACACCATGTGAAAGACAATGTCTACAATCATGCTACTTATGATAACAAAAAATCAGAAATACCCCCAAATGTCCAATAATAAAGGAATCATCACAGAAATTTCAGGACATTCACTCAAGGGAGTAATAAGTAGACACCAAAAATGGCAAATATAAAGACCAAATACCAACATAAAAATTAACATAAATGCACAACTTAGGATATAAAATTACATATGCACGATCATTATAGCTATGCAAACACATGCAAATAAAGAAAGACAAGGATGAATACAGGAAAACTTGTGTTGTCAGGACTTTTTTTCTTTTTTTTTTCTCTATTTCAAACTTTCTCAATCTTTGCACTGTGCATTTCTTGAAAAACTAATGTTTTGTTCAGGAAAACAAGACATTCATATGCACCTGGATAAGTGAAGTACAAACAATGCCGGCCATTTTAAAAAAGTAAATTGTAATGTCAGAATCCCAAAATAAAGACTTAGATATTAATAATAGCTGCTGACACTTCCTGAAATCTAAGTGCCAATAATGTGTTCAATGCATTATATGAACTGTCTCACTTAGTCTTCCAGTAAGCCAATGAGGGAGATATGATTATCTTTCCTGGCTTAACTTTTGAGAAGATGAGACCTAGAGAAGAGAAGTAACCCATCCAAGTGCATGTAAGCTCTGCAGTTACCAAACAGTTGTCACAAGCTGGCTAGCTGCCCCCAAAAGCCTGCATGCCTCCTCTTCTACACTGCAGAATTGTGGCTGAGAAAAAGCTGCCTGCAGAGCCAGGGACATTTCCCAGGGCTGCCCACTCCTTCCCCCAACCCATCGTCTCTTTTGCATCCAGATGGAGCCACCTTCCTAGAAGGCAGACAGCACATCTTGTAGCCTGTTCTTAGCAGGGCACACGCTGCTCTAGGGAGGAGAAACAGATCTATAAATCAGTCAGAAGTCTGAAACTAATATCAGCAACAGAAATAATTGCCCTTTTTAAAAAAAAAAAACTGTATTAAAACATACAATGGCAATACCATTCTTCACCAATTCAACTGCCAGCACTGAAAATACGTTACTTCCCAGAACTGAAGACAGCGTCAGGAAATGGGTAATTTCCTAACTTGCTGGTGATGAGTAAGTTGATGATTCCACCTTTCGTTGGGACAGTTTATTAACATGTATCAAGACTTCAAGAACTTTAGAATTCTTTAAGACTTTTGACCCAGGAGTTATTTTGGAAATGATCTTAATGAAATAATAAGTAATGTGAGTAAAGATATATAGCAATTGTATTGTTTCATCTCAGAAATTTGTATAATAGAGACTAGGAGAAACCACTTAAATATCTAGTTATAGGGAAGTAGAAAAATTATACTTTGGCTACACAATGAGTTACTATGTAGCTATTTTAAATTATGTTGCAAGAGAATATTTAATACCACGGAATGATTATGATACATTATACAGTGTGATTCCATTCTTATTGCATTTGTAAAAGCACAGCTATATCAGGCATAAATTTGCTCTTTCTGTGCAGGTGCAAGAACTATCACATTTCTTTTTCTAATTCGAATGAAATCTGGCTTAGAACCCCCATCCTACATCCTACGTGGCTGAAAGAGCCTTATTAAAGACAGTTGGGGCCCCCTCTCCCCATACCACACCCTGTACACATAGACATCTTCCTGTAGATCTTCTGACCCTCCCAATGCTTCTGGTGGTACCGAGAAATAAAAATGTGCAGGTTTTCAGGCCATGGTTGTTGCCTCTGCTGCCACATTGCCTCAAAATATACCTGGTATTGACAAGGGCTACAGTTCTGGAAGGAAGGTGGAAAGAGAAATGCCTTTCACAGTACTGGACTTGTCACAGGCTTGACTACAGGAAGCTTCTGCCGTTGTACTCAAAGTAGTGGGGTTGGTGTTCTGTCCTTAGAGATGCACCATCAGAGGTTTTGTCACTGTTGGCATGTGGGGAGGGGATGCAGGTGTTAGAAGACCTGCCATCATTTTCTCTTCTCAATCTCCCCTGGATACTTCACCTCTTTTCTAGGACCACTTTATTTTATTTTATTTTTGAGACAGAATCTTGTTCTGTTGCCCAGGCTGGAGTGTAATGGCACGATCACGGCTCACTGCAACCTCTGCCTCCCGGGTTCAAGCGATTCTCCCGCCTCAGCTTCCAGAGTAGCTGGGATTACAGGCATGTGCCACCATGCCCAGCTAATTTTTGTATTTTTAGTAGAGACAGGGTTTCTCCATGTTGGCCAGGCTGGTCTCAAACTCCTGACCTCAGGTGATCCCACCTCAGCCTCCCAAAGTGCTGGGATTACAGGCATGAGCCACTGTGCCTGGGCCACTTTAACTTTTATATTTAAACTCCAGTTTAATCTCTCTCCTCTTCTTGTAGGACAATTCTGCCTTAATTCTATGACTAACCTAATGTTCCAAACTAAGGCCTTGCCTGATTATTTCTTTGATGACCCCAAGACCCAAATAAATTGTCAGTCTCCATCCTTTAAATCCAGTCCACATACATTTGCCCACTTACACTCAGAGGCACACACAAACCCACCCATAGATGAGCTTAAACCTTAGAATTCAAAGGCATGAGTGGCTTTTTAATTTTTTTTTCCCCAGAGGTATGTGCATGAGTTGAGAGAAGAGAATAGAAAAGGAAAGGGTGAAATGAGGGAAGTAGGGAAATTAATTATCATTTTATTCTCTCTCACTTAAACAGTGAAAACAAGTCAGCAAACCTGCCACATATGTGTGCATTATAAAGCCTTGAAGATGTTACCAGTGTTTTTCTTTGTGTGGTGGGGTTATAGGAAAATTCTTATTTTCTTCTTTGTGTTAATTATTAGTTTCTGAATTTTCTACAAAAACTATTCTACAATTTAAAAGAATGCAATTTTTTCCATGTTAAGATACCAACTATTTTTTTCTATTTCTTTTACCACCTTTTGTATTTCTAAAACAAAGAACAACTGAAAAGCAATGAGAAGTACTTTGTTGAAGGACACAGACCATGACTATAAAGGCATTTTGCAAAACAAATGAGAAAGAAAGTCCAAAAACGTTTCTTACGTGGTAGCTCCACTAGAATCAGTGTGCAGCTTTCTAAGGTAATGAAGTAAATAGTAACATCGATTTTGGATGTAAATATTGGAATTGATTATTTTGCTTGTCTTGGTTTTAATCTCTTTCTCTCCTCCTAAAGATGTTCCATACATGATGCCACTATGGGGGTGTGTACTCACACTCTGACTAAAAGTACTTACACTTAATATTTTGCCATTCCCCAATCCAATATACAATCCCATTAGAGGGTAGGTTAATAGATAGCCCCAGTTCAAAAAAGAATTGCTATTACCTTCTATTTTTCCTCTCTCTGAATCAGAGATTCTCTTGACAACTATCAACAGCCCAGCCATAAAATACGAATGGAGACGGTAATCATTCCACCCAAAAAAAACCCAGCAGCCCCATGGGGGTGCCTGGAATGGTGAGATTCCCATGTACCCTTCCAGGTCATTTTTCAGTCTAGAAACATTCTATGTCAGCAATCTCTCCTTTCAGACCTTTTTCCATCTGGGCACCTATCCAGACATTAAAATTCATATCTTCCTTTAAGAAATCTCCATCACAAAGCCATCATCACCCTTGGCTCCAGCATAGATAAGTCTTACATGTGTGATCAAAAGTACCCTGGAGGGAGATAGGAGGTGGGGGAGAAACTAAAAGGGTAATAAACAGAAAGTGTTCATCAACATTTTCCCCCATGCTGAGTTCATCTGATTCAGAAACACCTTGAGTTCATTACCAAATCCAGAAATTATTTAACACAGATGTGTTTAAGGAGTTCTTGCCTTTTTGTCTGTTTCTCAAGTTGCCCTTCATCACCCTGAAATCATGACCACGTTTTTTAGCAGAAAAAGGCAACACCTGCAGGAGGCTTGGCCAAGGACTGAGCTCATCTTCTAGTCACTGGCTCCAGGTTCAGGTGCTGCTTCCTCCCTTTCCGCTGCATGTCTTTGGTTTACAAAGCAGATCCTACTCACAGGGAGCTCAGGGAAGAACAGTTCCTTCATATTCAGCTCTTCCAAAGACAGTCTTTGGATTGGTGGCTGTAGCCAAGATACCACACTATTCAAACCATCCTCTCCCAAAATCACATTGTTCTACGTCCCACCACTAACAGACTGTGGTGTTCCTAAAGGCTATGTTTTTAATTAACTCAATACTTACGGATTTCTACTATATGCCAATCATTATACTTTTCTGTCTTTGTAATACCAGTCTTGGCCATAAGAAGCATACAGTAAGTGTTTTTCAGTAAATCAATATTTCCCCACCTAAAAGTGAGCTCTAACAGGTCAGAAACTTGTACCTGACACTTCCTGGGTGCTTAAAAATTATTTGTTAAAATTAATTAATTAACTCGTGAGTAAATAAAATAACCCATACCAAAAAACTTTGTAGCTGACAGTAGCGAGAAGTAACACACCTGTACAATGAAAATATTTTGACTTTTGGAATTAGACCCAGATCCAAATTCTAGGTTTATCTTCCCAGTTTTGGTGTCCCCATATATAGAAGGAAATAGTATTCATCTGATTGAATCATGAGGATTTAATGAGTTATTAAACATAAAATGCTTGGCATATTTAATGAATGTAAAGTGCCTGGCTTTTCCAATGGGTCAAGGAATGCTAGTTCCTCACCTTTATCTCCTGTTTCTGAATCTCGGTTCATTATCCTTAAAACGACAATAATAATGGCTACTTCATCATGATGTTGTGAAGATTAAATTGCTGTGGAAAGTTCTTGAAACAGTGCTCAGCAAAATTATCTCTATTTTTCTTACATTTTCCCTAATTTCATTATGTAGCTAATGTGTGAAGCTGGAAGAAAGAAGTGGATTAGCCATTCTTAAAAGTCTTGGGGCATGTGTTTCTTAGTCTTTAACCCTTCAACAGCTCCCTGGAAGAAGAGTTTGTAACTGAGACTGGTTGTGTCTTGAAATTTATGCCTCTCTTTTTCTCCAGTCTAGAAATCCTTGGGATTTAATACAAGGATGCTCAGAATAAAACTACATTCCCTAGCCCCTCTTGCCGTTAGCTGTGGCCATGTGACTGAGTTCTAGCTGATGGATTATGAACAGTAGTGATGAATGTACATCTAAGTCCCGCCTTTATAGGGGAGGAATGTGTGTCTTTCTCTTTCCCATTTCCTGTATCTGAAATGCAGACATAGTAGTTAATCATCTTAGACAATGTGGACAAGGGCACTGACCTCTGGAAAGCAGACAGCAAGATAATAGTAGCTTAGTCCTTCCTGCTGCTATAGCCAATGTCTCAGGAATTTGACAGGAATTGGAGCAGGAATGTCTCAGTCTATTACTGAATATTAGTAATACTCAATATTATTGCTGCTATTACCCCAGACTAGGTCATTCATAAACAACAAAAGTGTATTTCTCATGGTTCCGGAGGCAGGGAAGTCCAATACCAAGGTGCAAACAGGTCCAGTGTCTCGTGAAGGCTTTCTATTTCCCTCATGGGTGACATCTTCATCCTGTGTCCTCATGTGGTGAAAGAGGTAAAGGAAGCTCATTCCCGTCTCTTTGATAAAAGCACTAATCCTATTCATGAGGATGGAGCCCTCATGACTTAATCATTTCCCAAAGTCCTGACCACTTAATACTATCACCTGGGGTATTGGGTTCCAATATATAAATTTTGGGGGTATACCAACATTCAGATAATAGAAGTAACCTAACTGCCCGAACCATGGAGAAATCATGTGAGCCCCTGAATGCTTACGTTCAGCTCTCTGAGGGAGAAAGAAATGTTTCTCTTGCTTAAACTACAGATACTTGAGTCTTTGCTGTTTCAGATGAAACTAAATCTGATCTAATACAGAGGCATTAGGAGATCTTGGAATATCCAGGCATTGTTAATGACAAATCCTTACCTTAGGCAGTTTTAAGCCTCCCCCATAGGGATCTCAGCCACCAGGCAAGGCTAATCTGCTTGGTCGGTCCTGTCTGCTCACCCTCTTACTGGCCTGCCTACCCAGAGATTTAAAGTCCCCACCTGGGCAACCAACCAGAATCCAATTTAGCCTTGAAAGCCCCTTCCACAGCCAATCTTGTCAATGAAGCTTTCCCTGCTGAATGATAGCTCTCTGGGATCTCTCCCTTGTCTGAGTTCCACAGCAGCTGACTATACCATCTGTCGTTTGGTTCCAACCTTATTCTGTTTTCTAGCCCACGGGTTTTCATCCCTATGCCCTTCCTCTTTATAGTAACAAATTCATTAAGAACAAGATCCATGTTTTGGCATTTTTATCAGATGTTTGTATCTTTATCTGATTTTGGAAGTCATTTCTAACCACGAAGCGTCATACTCTGTACTCTCGAAGTAATGTGGACTTTAGAGATTGGTTTCTACATCTTCCTAAACTGTGATGTCTTCAAAGGCAAAAACAAACAAACAAACAAACAAAAACAAAAACAAAAAAACACTATCACAATGATCTCTGTGTCCACAGTACCTGATTCATGCACGTACCTCACTCAATGCATATAGATTGATGAATAGATAAATCTTAGGCCCCCAACATCTAGAATAATGTCTTGTCCGTAATGCCTACAAGTCTCTATAAACTAATTACTTAATGTGGGTGTTGCCAAGGAAAGAAACTGTGAAAGGAAAATAAATCTTGGGTCCCCCAAATCACTAAGCTAAAGGGAAAATCAAGCTGGGAACTGCTCAGGACTAATCTGCCTCCCATTCTATTCAGTCACCCCTCTGCTCACTGAGATAAATGTGTATCTGATTTTCTCCTTTGGAGAGGCAAATCAGAAACTCAAAGGAACAAAACCATTTGTCTCTTATCTACCTATGACGTACCGCCTTTGCTTCGAGTTGTCCCGCCTTTTCCAGAATGAACCAATGTTCATCTTACATATGTTGATTGATGTCTCATGTCTCCCTAAAATGTATAAAACCAAGCTGTGCTCTCACTACCTTGGGCACACGTCATCAGTACCTCCTGAGGCTGTGTCATGGGTGCACATCCTCAGTCTTGGCAAAATAAACTTTCTAAATTAAATGAGACCTGTCTCAGATGTTTAGGATTCACGAAGCTTTTTGAGCTTTGGATTTGGAACTTATATTTCCTAAAACACTTTCATGTGTAGGCAATAGAGGCTTGACAAACTGGTTTAGGCAAAAAGTAATCTTAGTTTCATACAACAGGAAAGTCAAATGAGTACCTTCGGGTATTACTTGATATGGACATTCAAAAAAAGTCAACAGGGTTCTGTTTCTTTCTCTCTCCATATCTTAGACATGTCTCTCTATAGTTCCTCTCTGTGACAGCTTCCAGTAGCCCAAGACTTAGCATAGCAAACTCAGCAGCCCAACAACAAAAAAACATGTTCCCTAATATTTGTATAAAACATGTATCAGGGAGTATTTTGATTGCTTGACCCAGTCTGGACATGTGTCTATCTTGAATCACTATGGCCAGGAATTTGGGGTATTTTACTAGACACATCTAGGTCACATGTTCACCTGTGAGACTAGAGGAGAGGGCCAGCTGGGTTAGCCCCACACAGGCTCCAGAATGGAGAAGGGTTATGTTCCAGAAGAGGGACAAACCAACATATGCCCATCACTGTTCTGTAGCTGATACCTCCTTCTAGACTCAGTCAGCTCAAAGGTTTTGCCTGGGATCCACATGATTCTAGATTTCTTCTTGGCCTGGCGCAGTGGCTCATGCCTATAATCCTAGCACTTTGGAAGGCCAAGGCAGAGAGATTGCCTGAGCTCAGGAGTTCGAGACCACCCTGGGCAACATGGTGAAATCCCGTCTCTACTAAAATACACAAATTTAGCCGGGCGTGGTGGCAGGCACCTGTAATCCCAGCTACTCAGGAGGCTGAGGCAGGAGAATCACTTGAACCCAGGAGGTGGAGGTTGCAGTGAGCCAAGATCGTGCCACTGCACTTCAGCTGGGGCAACAGAAAGAGACTCCATTTCAAAATAAATACATAAGTTAATTAATTAAATAGATTTCTTCTTGCCATCTTCTTGCCACCATTATCGTCCTGCAGTCACCTCAGTGTGTTTCTTCAGTGTCTCCCCTTGGCTCCACTCCTCCCTGCACTGCCAAAATATAATTGATAGTTTAGTAGGCAGAAAGGAGTGGGCATCCCAGGATTGGGGAAGTTGCTTTACCTTCTGACTAATTCAAACCTAGGGTCTAAGGTAACTGGAGCAAGTCCCTGGTGATGCCACACAAGAGGATTCTGCTTCTAGGCATTCCTTTCTGACAGGAAAGAAATTCATGTTGACCTTATTAATTGGCTCCATCAGCCTGTCAAGAAAGCACTTGGTAGTTACTCCAATCAAGCCATTTGTTTTTTCTAGTTGAGATCAGAGTTATTCTCCAAAATCTTCAGAAGGCACTGGATCCCTCTAGCCGCTGAAAACATGGGTTCCTTGAACAATACAAGTATCTAAAAGTCTCTGCCAAATTTTCCAGCACCTGTTGAATGTAGTTTTTCTCCCAATAGAAGAAAAGCTTCTCAAGATTGTACACCTAGAGGTTCAAAAATAAATTCTAGATATAATACAACCCTAGAGCCACCTACCCCTTTCCAGACCCTTACCTCCTCCTACCAAGTCACACCAGAGCTTCTCTGAAATCTCAACCCAAGCCAGACTTTGTGGAAGACTTCCTAAAGCACTTTGGCCTGCCTGAGCATTCGTGAGGTCAGTGTCTTCTGCTTTTCTCTCTAGCACTTCCTAGGATATATTTAACACTCCCATGATCTCATTTATTAATAATGTGGACTGACAACTTTACAGTTTGCAAATAACCTTTTTCAAGCATTATTGTGGATAACTTTCCCAACAGCATGGAGAGATAAATAGAATTACTGTGCTCTAAGAGCAGAGAATACTGAGATTCAAAGAATATTATGTAATAGTTTAAGGTCACATGGCTAGTAAGTGGCAGAGTCAGGTCTCAAACTTATGTCCTCTCATTACAAATTCCTTAACTTTTTGTTCCATAATACAGTCTGTAACTATATCCTGTTGGATGATTTTGACTCCCAATAAGTCTGCAACCTTGAGGATACGAGGCAGGCTTTTGTTTTGTTTGCCTCTGAGTTCTATCTGTAGAAAGCCTAGTGTAACTCTGTGTGTCGGATTGGTATTCCAAAATAGTTTGCTGTCTGAGGGAGTAAACCATTTGCCACTGCGTTCCTGGTGAACTGAGTTGTCTTGGGGATTCAGCTTTGTAGGCAGGGTCTTATTGTCAGCTCTAAGAAAGGGAGGCCATACCTTCACTAGCATCTGGAGGATGTGCAAAGTGAAGCCTTCCTGTGCTAGTGGTGAGAATTGATCATTCACACATCCATTCATTCAACCAACACTATTTTCTGTCTTCTATGTACCAGGCAGAGTGATAGGTGCTGACTATACATTGGTAGATAATATACAGACACACCCAACCCAGAAGAGCTTACACCTCTTCGAGGGTCTTGGACTCTAATAGGAGTCATCTAATGATGATGTCTTCATTATTCTCACCTGTATTCATTCTCGACTGATGAATAACACATGACCACAAAATTTGCAAACTAAAACAATACCAAATTGTTAACTCACACTGTGAAAACTCACCAGGGTTATCTGCTAAAGGTCTCACAAAACCAAAATCAAAGGTCAGCCAGGTGGAGTTCTTATCTGAAGCTTCTGAAGAAGAATCTCCCTTGCAGCTCATTCTGGTTGCAGACAGAGTCCAGTTCCTTGTGCTTGTAAGATTAAGGTTCCTGTTTTTTTGCTGGCTGTCATCTGGGGTTTTCTCTCAGTTCCCACAGGCTACCCTTAGGTCTTTTCCATGGGGCCACCTCCATCTTTAAGTCTCATACTTCCTCTTTTCCTACCAGCTGGAGAAAACTCTGATCTTAAAGGATTCATGTCATTAGGCCAGGACCACACAGATAGTCTCCCTTTCTTATAGTCAATCTCACCATATAACATCACCTACTCACCGAGTAACAGGTCATGATACCCACAGGTTCCACCCACACTCACAGGGAAGAAGATTGTACAAGGCATGGATCACTGGGGTCAGCTTAGAATCTACCTGCACACCACCTCTGCCCAACTTCAGTCACTTAATCACTTCACATGGGCATTTGCCACAATCTAACAAGTGTTTTTTTCCCTGTCCTGTCTCATCCATATTTAATCAGAGGTCACAACACCATACCTTTGCATGTGCCAGTCTCTCTTCTTGGAATGCTTTCCCTGATGCTTATCCTCCAACAAAATCCCCCTTAAACTTAATCTTCCTTAAGGCTCAAAGGTTACACCCTCTGAGGGTCTTCTCAGCACCCAGCCATCCATCAGAGTTAAATAATCCCTTCCCTGTTTTTTTTTTAATGAGACAATCCATCTCATCACACCAGAATCTAACCCAGACTATTACTGTCTTAAACACCAGACTGTGAGGTCTCTGACATCAGAGTTTGTGTTTCATTCATCTTTGGTTTCCCAGGGCCTCCCACAGATCTTGGCACATAGTAAGTGCTTGGAAAGTGTTTGTCAAATTTGAATTGACCTGAACTTTCTATCCTCTGTTCTGCAGATTTATGATTGGAAGAGCAGCACAGATTTGAAATCTAGTTTGGGGCATGAAGTAGAACATCTGTAATTTTTACCTCCCAGCGTGGATTATTTGGTGTTCTGATTATTGAACTCTAACAAGCCATTATGAAACCACCACACCCCCCCTTTCCATCCCTGTAATCAACATGGGATTTCCTTACTGCCCCATCCAAGTATAGACTCACCTATGACTCAGGCTTTGCTAATAAGAGGCACCGTGATTGATTCCAAGATGGGCATCTGATGCAATTCAGCTGAGAACATGCCTTCCATCTTCTTATACCCTTTGGGAAAGCAGTTTTCTCTTTCCATTGGACTTGTGGAGCTGATAGAATAACGGCTTGGAGCAACTAGTGGCTTTCTCTGCCACCCTCTAAAGGAAAGCTCACAATGAACCAATACAGAAAAAGTATAGAACTAAGAGATGACAATAGAGAAACACTGAGTCCTGAAGACATCATGAGCCACTGGACTGAGCCACGCCCAAAGCTTGTCATCTTTTGAGCTGGCCAATAAATGAAATCTCTTCTTACATTTCCACCAACACACTTTCCCATTTATTAATTGACTTGGGTTTCTGTTACTTGCAACCAAAACCAAAACCCTAAAAAATACAAGATAGTAATCTCTAATTACGGGCAAAAAATCCAAAAATAACTAACCCCTTCTTATCTCATGAAAGTCTTAATGAAAACTGAACAAATGGGGTCACTGGAAATGCCACTGCTTCCAACCTCTTCAATACTAACCTGCTGAATCCTTTTTACTTTGTGTTGGAATGCAGAGACCAAGGATTTAGGGACTGATACTGTAATGAACAACAGGACAGAGTATTATTCATTATCTTCAGAAGCAGCCACTTAAGTCTTGCAGCCAAGTTTTTCGAAGGGACCCCAGGTGTGCAATTTGCAAGCAAATGACAATCGACATGACTATTGATTGCTTTGACCAGCTAATTATGAGTCTGTAATTTCCTGGGCCCTAGGATTTCTGTCCCATTTCCTATATTGGAACTCCCCTTGGATCTCATTTGTTTACCCTCAAATCATCCCTAGGGAGGATGATTCTTCTCTCATCAGCCTTCCCCACATCCTTCTCCATCCTGCTGGCCTCTCAATAGCTGTGTCACCAGATTTCGAAGGGACTTTCAACTTATTGCATAATCAGCTCTTCCTCTGAGACATCCCTCACCCCCACCGCCATCATTACCTCAGGGTGTTGGAACTTTGCTGTAAGCTGCTGACAGATCATTAAAGATCCCAGCTGTTCCTGGTCCAAAACAACCCCTTTCAACTGGGTCTCCTTCCAGGAACAGCTGCAAAAGCTCCAGAAAGGAAGGGAGGAGACACATTTAGCATGATAACAAATCAGTAGGGAGTAGCCAGTTTACCCAGAAAGGCTGCAATGCAGTTACACCCACCCAGCAACTCTCCCCACCCCTGCTAGGAGAGAGACAAATTCGTGCTACCTCTGTGTGAAAACTCTTCATAACCAAAGGAATGAAATCAAGAATCACAACCCACCCCTGCTCCCTGGAGAGGAGCCTGGACAAAGTTCTTGCTTTTTCCATCATGATTCACAAAAAGGCCTGTCAGTGGTTACAAGATTATTATCTTGCATACACGTACATGTAACATACTCACACCAAATTAACAACATGGAAGAAGTAGCTGTCATCTATCTCATGCAGGGCACTGGGCAAAGGGTTCAACATATGTTTGCAGGCTGGGCGTGGTGGCTCGTACCTGTAATCCCAGCACTTTGTGAGGCCAAGGCAAGTGGATCACCTGAGATCAAGGGTTCAAGACCAGCCTGGCCAACATGGCAAAACCATCTCTATAAAAATACAAAAAATGTAGCTCAGTGTGGTAGCACACGCCTGTAGTCCCAGCTGCTCAGGAGACTGAGACAGGAGAATTGCTTGAACTCCTGGAAGGCGGAGGTTGTGTTACCTACCAGGGGGTTCCTTGCTCCCAGAGCTCCCAAGATGGTGGCCGGCCACTTCCAAAATGGCGGTGGGCCACTTCCAAGATGGTGGCAAGCCTCATGTTCTCTGACCTGGGGTTCTTGGCCTCACAGATTCCAAGGAATGGAATCTTGGGCCATGGTGTGAGTGTTACAGCTCTATTAGAAGCAATGGGTCACAGAAGAGAACCGTGGAACCCAGTGACTAGTGTTCAGCTCGATTAGGACGAGCCCAGGCACTTAGCTGTGCACGAACAATGGCAAGCCTTTAGCCCGATCGGGAGTGGCAATGGGCACCTCGCTGGATCAGGAGCACAGTGGACACCCTGATGGATCCGGAGGGATGGAAGTCAGAGGCGGGTCTGCGACTGCAGCAAACAGCAGTGGTGGACGGTGAGCAAAAGCTCAACTCCAGCCCTAACAAAACAAGGACCAGAGGAGTGCAGTTACAAGATTTAATAGAGTGAAATAGAGTGAAGACAGAGCTCTCATGTAAGGGGAGGAGACCCAAAGGGGGTTGCCTGCAGGCTTGAATGCCTGGGTTTATATCCCGATCCTTGTCCCTCCCGCTGTGCTCTCAGGCAATAGATGATTGGCTATTTCTTTACCTCCTGTTTTTACCTAATTAGCATTTTAGTGAGCTCTCTGATTGGTCGGGTGTGGGCTAAGTTGCAAGCCCTGTGTTTAAAGGTGGATGTGGTCACCTTCCCAGCTAGGCTTAGGGATTCTTAGTCCGCCCAGGAAATTCAGCTAGTCCTGTCCCTCAATTGCAGTGAGTCAAGATCGCATCACTGCACTCCAGCCTGGACAACAGAGCGAGACTGTGTCTCAGAAAAAAAAAAGATGTGTTTGCTTATGAATCCTTCCTTAAAAACAAATCATTGATTGATAAGGAAACCAAGGCACAAAGAGATTGAATAACTTGCCCAAGTTTGCACAACTCAGAAGTAGTGGAGCTGGGATTTGAACTCAAGTCTATCTGACTCAAGCCTATACTGTCAACTCTAATCCCATTCCAATATAAGCCCCATTCAATTGCCTAATTGGTACAGAGTCTGGGATTTAGTGGGCACCATTAAAGTTTGGTTTAATGAATTTATTTTAATGAAGGCAAATTCATGCCACTATTCTTTTACACATATTGCTTTCTCTTCTGAAATGCGCTTTACCCCAACCACTTTATCCACCTGGAAAACATTGAATGATTGTGCAAGATATATCTTAATTCTCATGTACAATATACAAAGACTTTACAAGGAAGCCCCCTTCCCTTGTTCAGTGGACAGTCTTAGTCATTCCCTCCACATTGTCTCTATTATTGCCTACGTGGCACAATTCTGTATGTATCAAAAACTTTAGTTGTCTGCCTACCCCATGACAGCTAAGCAACATTGCCTTGAACTTTCTCTTTTCATGGCTTCAGGAAATGCTCCCTCAATATTTCTGCTAATTCCCAAGGGTTTTACATTTCCTCCTGTTCTACCTCTCAAGCTCCAGTTACCTCTATTATTGCTTTTGTCTATCACTACGCCACTTGGGAATAAAATTTAACACCTTTAATT
Organism: Chlorocebus sabaeus; assembly: GCF_047675955.1. Lineage (NCBI taxonomy): Eukaryota > Metazoa > Chordata > Mammalia > Primates > Cercopithecidae > Chlorocebus > Chlorocebus sabaeus. The sequence goes on from NC_132911.1 coordinate 121,475,399, forward strand.
TCTATTATACATCAATGTCAGTTTTTCATGAGCCTTGTAATTTGGGAGGGAGGGCAGCAAAAGGAGTCAAGTAGTGTAGCACTCCGCTTTCTACCATCTTGTTTGCTCCTACCCTTATCCCTCTCCCCACTCCTCTTATAAGCAATGTAATTCCTCAATTTCTTCACACAATGTATACAGAGCAATTTTCCCCCAAATCCTGGTACCAACTAACATCAAGGCCTTGGAAGGAAGGAACAGCAAGGGATGAGAGTGGAGTATAGGAAAAGGGGTGGGGACTCAAATCATACCCAAATCCCTCATGTATTTAATAATTATTTCTTGAGTATCCCCTATCTGTGAGGTAATTAGGACACAGAGATTAAGAAAAACAAGATGTCTATTGTTATGAAGGTTAATTCCTAGTAGAAGGAACACAAAGCAAATGAATAAACACAGTGCTTTCCAACTGTGATGATGTGAAAGTAGCCTGTGGGGTGGATGGTGACTAATTAAGGTAGAGTGGCCAGGCATGGCCTTTCCTTAGAGGTGATATTTAAGCTGAGAGTTGGAGAGGTGAAAAATCAGCCATGCCATGAACTTGAGACAAGGGTTATAAACTGAAAGAACTATTAGGACAGAAACTCTGAGCAGCAAGCTTTTGTGTGTTCTGGAAAAAGAAAAGTGAGAAAGTAGCCATAAAATATGAAGACAGAGACTGATAGTGGCAGAACACATAAAAGGCTTTTTTCTTAATTTCAGTGGAAATCTATGGGATATTTTTGACATATGAGTGACCCAATCTAATCGCCAAAACACTTTTGTCCAAATAAAATAAACACTTCTTCTTTTTTATGCATATATTTTCCTTACCATACTATGAGTTCCTTGAAACAGATAGGCATTGGACAAGTTGCCTTATATAAAATGATGAAATTACATAGAAATATTTTTATGTTTTTTATTCTTCTCATTTCATGTTTTACAAATGAATGAAAAATGCTTGAACCAATGAATACATTATTATTAAAAATACATGCTTAACATGCATTTCAATATTTAAATGTCTATGTAAAGCAAAGTTGACAGAAATAAAAGAAGTAAACAAATCTGCAATCATCATCTAAGGGTTAAAGAAAAGTCATGAGAAAAATTAAAAATTACTTAAACTGAATGGCAATGAGAATACTGTATGTCAAAACTTGAGATATAAAGCAAAAATAGTGCATATATTAGAACAAAAGATTTAAAATTAATGTTCTAAACTTTCATTTTAAGAGGATAAGAAGCAAAATTAAATCTAAAGTAAGTAGAAAAAAGGAAATAATAATAAAAGTAGATATCAATGAGCTAAAAAACAGAAAAGCAATTAAAAAATCAACAAAGGCAATAAAACACATGTTTTTAAAATATAAACAAAGTGTTAAACCCCAAACAACACTGATCAGGAAAAATAAGATAGAAGACATAATATCAAGGGAAAAAAAAGAAAGCCATTATTGCAATTTCTATAGAAATTATAAGGATAGTGCAATAAATATATCTTACAAAATGCTCTTAGTCAGAATATATAAATATGTAAAGAATTACTACAAATTAATAAAAAGGAAAACAAATAATCCAACTTTTTTCAAAAGTAAAAACATTAAAAGGTAATTCACATAAAAGAATATACAAATGTAAATTAACAAATAAATGTATTAGTCATCAAGAAAATGCAAAGTAATGACAAAAACTGCAATTACTTTTGGCCCAACCTAATACTACCACATCTACATAAGGATAACTAAAATTTTAAAACTAACAAAGTTAAGTTTGGGTAAAGATAAAGAACAACCAGAATTTGCGAACACTGCTAAAGGAACCACAAATTAATACCCTTTTAACACTGTTTATTAGTATATATTAAAGCAAACATATGTGTCTCTATAACTCATCAATTCCAATCTTGTGGATACACCCTTCCAAAAGGTCTGCTTATGTGTAACAAATGCAGGTATGAGAATTTTCACAGCAGCTCTATCATCATATCCCCAAACTAGAAATACCAAGAACAGGATGGATGAATCTCACAGAGAGTATTACACAAAAGAAACTAGACACAATCAGCTTCATGCTGTATGAGTCCATTTCTATGAAATTCAAAATCACAAAACTAACCCATAGTGCTAGAGATGTCCTGCCAGGTGGTGTGTATTGGTAGTAAGAGTCATGAACAAGCCTTCTAGGGCACTGGAAATGTTCTATGTCTTGAGCTGCATGATAATCCCATAGGTGTGCGTAGATGTAAGAGTTTATTGAACCCTATGCCTGAAATCTGTTTACTTCATTGTTTGTGAATCAGGCCTCAGTTAAAAGGTACAAAACAAAAGTTATGTATTATTTAAACATTCCTTAAACAAACAAAAACAAGTTATTCATTAAAGCAATAGTCATGCTGCATGCGGTGGTTCATGCCTTTAATCCCAACACTTTGAGAGGCCAAGGAGGGTGGATCACTTGAGCCCAGGAGTTCAAGGCCAGCCTGAGCAACATGGTGAAATCCCATCTCTACAAAAAATGCAAAACTTAGCCAGGTGTGGTAGCGTGCATTTGTAGTGCCACCTACTTGGGAGACCAAGGCAGGAGAATTGCTTGAGCCACGGAGGTTGAGGCTGCACTGATCATGCCACTGCCCTCTAGCCTGGGCAACAGAGTGAGACCCTGTCTCAAAAGAAAAAAAAAAATCATGTAATAATAATATGGCTGTTTTCTCCCCACAGGCAACGTGCTCACCCAGCACAGAACGATGACCAATTCATAATTACACTCTTACTTCTTAGAACCTAGTAGATGTTTAATATGTAATTGTTGAGTTTACAGAATTATAGTAATGGAAGGGCATAAGTTTATCTGTTTCTCCTTTTAGAGAGCTCTCTCTAACTCATCTGATGGTGCAGTCCAGATGGTATATCTCTAGGAATTCATTGTTTCCCCTATGTTGGGCCAATAAATTATGCCAGCTACCACATGGAGATGTTCAAGCTTCTGAAAGTATCAACCTCACATGAGCTTAGGAGCTGGCAGACACCTGGGAATGCTGAGATGTAACAGAATGTCCAATAATGTCAAGTGACCTCAGTGAATGCTTGGGAAGGTGCAAAACATAAATAGAATTCAAAACAGTAAGACAATAGTATAGCAAAAGTGACTTGTCTTTAGGAACTTCAAAATGAGGTTAATCTCTGAAGATAAAACTGCTAAAATCTATCCCTGAAATATGAGCCATCTATCAATGTTGACCAATCAGTTGTTAGAATTTGAGGAAATGCTCAAATTTTAATCAAAGTAGTTAGGGAATAGCCTCAAGGAAGCACAGATGATGCTAGCCTACCTCAAACTGCATGCACACAGCATCAGCTTGGTACATCAGCGTGAGCTAACTTATCAGAGAAAAACAAATTGATTTTTGGTAACTTGGCCAGAGCTGACACTTCATCAACTGCATTGACTCTTGTTGGAAGGAAAGGATGTGCAAGCATGACGGGAATGATGGGCATGCCCAGGGATGAAGGGGAGGACATCCTAAAGGGAAACAGTGTATCAGCATTTACCAGCCCTATCTTGACTTTGGATCAGAAAGCAGAAGTATTCCAGTTAATAGAAAAAGTTGACTGTTGAGGGATAAGTGGAGTTTTCTGTATCATTCTTGACTAGCTACAATCGCTTTGTGTTAGAACTATCTCCCTTTGCTCTGATCCCTTTACTCAGAAATGTCCTGGCAAATGTACAGAGGCCTTATTTAATTTCCCATGGGGAGCCACATATGAGGAAGGAATGTGACCCTGAGCATCGAAGTCTAGCTGCTCATTATGGTTATCAAGTAACATTTGTTAGTCATTCTGAGCAGTCACTTACTGACATATATTACTCAGGATAGGCTGAAAGTGCTGTTTCAAAAACCCTAAATCTCAGTGGCTTGACTCAATAAAAGTTTAGTGTTTTCCCTCACTTATGGTCATGCATGAGTCTTGGGTGGGAACAGACAAGGAGACCCTAATCCATATGTTCAATGAGGAACCTAGGCCTCTCTTATCCTTGACACCACCGTCCCCCAGGTCCTCAGAGATCTCTTATTTCAATTGATGGATTAACAAAGAGAGCAAGAACTGCACATAGAAGATTTATCGACTAGTTTGAATGGACACAAAACACATATTCACATTCCAATGGTGGGAACTCATTCACATGATCACATCTAACTGCAAGAGAAACTGAAAAATACTTTCTGAGCACTCAGAAAGGAGAGCATAGAAATTGTCATGCCCTAATAATCTCTGCCTCTTGTACTAAATGTTTTATATTAATTATATTATGTAATCCTTATCACATTCCTTAAACGGTGGTAGAATCAGAGTATCATAGTCTTACAGGAGAGGAAACAGAAGTATAGCTGGGATAAGTAATTCACTGAAGAACAGGGAACTAATTGTATTTGAGCCAAAGCAAGGTTAGAACACATCTCTGGAGTTCCTGCTTTTAACCACTAAGACAAACAATATTTATTGTGGCAAATTAATATTAAAATATTAGCCTTCAGATTTATAAGTTTCAGGGCACTTACAAGATGGTGAGTTTGAACTGAAAGACTAGATTCTAGAACACAGTGACCCTCCAAGGCACTTCCTCCTCTGAGGCCCTGATGAATGTCCAGCCAAGCCCACAGTACATCCTGTCTGGACAAACTGAAACAAATAAGGATATGAGTTAAGAGTAAATGAGCACTTATCACCAAGCCAAGCGGAATTCTTCAAATCTTACATGAGTTGAACTTTTTAAATCCCTACCACAACTCAATGAAATAGATAGTATTACGAAGATATTGCAACACAGAGAGATTAAGAAACTTGCCCAAGACCACACAGTCAGAAAGACCCAGAGGCAGCTTTAGATCCAAGGCAACTTCAGTTCTAGAATACATTCTATGGGCTGCTATGTTAAAGAAAAGTCCAATAAGGATGACATCAACTCTGTTGGTATACTGTTTTCATCCACGGTGATTCCCATAATCATCCACATAGAATGAAAACTTGATGTAACTCATGTATCATCTCCTCTTCTGAGGAGGGCAGGGCACTTCTTCACACAAAAAGGTACACAGGAAGTATTTATGAAACTAAAATTATTTGAGTTGTATTAAATTGAAGGTTGTAACATGGCACCCTTTTTCCCTTCATCTATATCCATAAAATTAAAGATGGCTACGTATTTTATATAAATTATCTCATTTAATCCTCATAAAACTCTCCAAGGATATAATTTTACTTCCATTTAAGAGGTCATAACACCAAGTTTCATCATAAAGAAACAAAGTCTGATAATATCTGACTTACATATGAGAATAAACTTCCTGGTAACACTTTTATAATGATTTCTGAACATCTCTCTAAATGATGAGAAATATCCTCCTCTGGCATTCCAAGAATACAGGCGGTTGAAAATTCAGGACTTTGCTTTCACAATTCTATCTTTTTTACTTCCAGGGAAGTCATTTCCGTGAAGCACTGGTGTGAACAACAGTCACAAGTGGGAAGAGCAATGGAACAAGGAGGAGGAGGAATGAAATGGTCCTATAATTTTAGAAAGAGTGTGAAAAAAAGAAGTTAGACTTCTAGGTTCTATTTCTGGCTCTGCTACTGTTTTCAAGCCAGCCAGCCATCTTTCTACCTTTTTCTCCATTAATTGCCAAAGGTGGGGAAGAATATAGACTGAGTATAAAGCACCTTGTCATGCTTGGATGAAAGATCCTGTATTATGACCAGCGTAAAACCAGAATTGATCATGTTGTGAAATCCACACTGTGTTGTAATATATTGGTTTCAAGCTTTTCAGGAATACTTTTACTCTGAATTCATAAGGTCAGAGAAGGCAAAACTGCATTTTAAGATGGGAATGCCAAAGATGGATGTAGCACATTGAAAACAGGCAATGGTTTTGAGCAAAGCTAGCCGCACAACAACTTGTAATGGTAGTGAAGTTTGTGATCCATTATACGCTCTTTTCTTCCTTTTTTCTTCCTCATTAAATGACCCACTTCCCTAAGTACCAGTTTGTATATATTATCTTTATTATTATTTGAATATGTATAAGGAGCACAAATGCAATTTTATTACATGGATATATTGTATAGTGGTGAAGTCTTAGTTTTTAGTATATCCATCACCCAAATAATGTACATTGTACCCCATTAAGTAATCTTTTATCATCCACCCCCTACTCACCTCCGAACCCTTCTGAGTCTCCGACGTCTATCATTCCACACTCTACATCCATGTGTACACATTATATAGCTCCCACTTATAAGTAAGACTATGTAGTACTTGTCTTTCTGTTTCTCAATGGTTTTACTTAAGATAATGGCCCCCAGTTCCCTCCATGTTTCTGCAAAAGACATGATTTCATTTTTTATGTCCAAATAGTATTCTATTGTGTATATATACCACATCCAATCATCCACTGATGGACACTTAGATTGATTCCTTATCTTTGCTATTGTGAATAGTGCTGTAGTAAACATATGACAACTGTAGGTATCTTTTTGACATAATAATGATTTCTCTTCATTTGGGTATATACCCAGTAGTGAGATTGAAGGATAGAGTAGTAATTCTATTTTTGGTTATTTGAGAAATCTCCATACTGTTTCCATAAAGGTTGTGCTAATTTACATTCCAAACAACAGTGTGTAAGTGTTCCCTTTTCTCCTCATCCTCCCCAACGTCTGTTATTCTTTGTCTTTTCAGTAATAACCATTCTGACTGCTATAAGATGATATCCCATTGTGGTTTTAATTTGCATTTATCTGATGATTAGTGATGTTGAGCATTTTTTCATATGCTTGTTGGCCATTTGTATGTTTTCTTTTAAAAGTGTCTATTCATGTTTTTTCCCACTTTTTAATGGGATTATTTGGGGTTGCTTTGTTGAGTTGCTTGAGTTCTTTGTAAATTCCGGACATGGACCCCTATCAGATGCATAGTTTGCAAATATCTTTGCCTATTCTATAGGTTATCTGTTCACTCTGAAAATTATTTATTTTGCTGTCCAGAAGTTTTTTTAGTTCAATTAAGTCCCATTTGTTTATATTTGTTTTCGTGGCATTTGCTTTTGAGGTCTTAGTCATTGAATTCTTTGCCTAGACTAATGTCCAGAAGAGTTTTCCCTAGGTTTTCTTCTAGTATTTTTATAGTTTCAGGTCTTACAATTAAGTTTTTAATCTATCTTGAGTTGATTTTTGTATATGGTGAGTGATAGGTTATCCCTCTCAAGAATATTGCATATTCGAGGAAAAAGAATTCCAAGAAAGAAAGAAACTGTGTGTACAGCATTGTGGTCCATTAACTATCCTTCCACTTTTACATTCACATAAATATCATCCTGTTGGGGAAGGACAGTGAAGGAGAAGCAGCACTGAAGAATTCTGAGGTCCTTCTCAATACTGTGAAGTATTCTTAATCAATGTAGGACAGTTGTTGTTGCATTTAAATGATTAGTGCTTTCCCAATAGCCATCCTAAATTACTAGCAATAGCCATCCTAAATTGCATAGGTTGTGGTAGTTTTCAGCCTGAACACTGAAATTTCCAGAGACATACTGCAAGTTTTTATGGAGAAGAGTGTGATCATGGTGACATGCTTAGTGTGGGCGTAGGTCCATATGGTCTTGATCCAGGGATGTAGTTTTGACTATAGGCCATTTATTTGTCACAGAGTTCTAAGAATATCAGGTCTCTCTTCAACTCCTCCTTTCTCCAACTTAAACAAGTGATCCAGGGCCATGTCAATACTGATGTCAATGTCAAGCATGAATTGCTTGTGATCCATAAATAAATCTTTACAATGCTACCAAAGCAGTGTCTTTCAGAAGTAGGAAGAGATCTCTTTTTCACAATCTCTGTCATGTATTGTCTCATATTTTTCCCAAACAGGACTTTCTCCTCAGGTCTCAGTGGTGGAAGTGGGTCCTTCAACCTCTACCAGACTCCTTTCCGTCGGGCATCAGTATGAATTTTTTGGTTTGTGTTCAGATAGTCTGATGTTCTCCTCATGCCTTTCAACCCTTTTGTCTTTTATAAAAGGAGGCGCATCAATCCTTTCTTAGAAGAAGTCCTCTTAATCTGATGTAAAGCACCTGAGATAAACAGAAGGCTAAAGGCTATTGTCTCTACCACTTCACAGATATGTCCAGGCATCCTGAATTTCTTTTACGCTCACCTGAGACCTCCCTCCTTCATCCTAGTCACAAAAGTACAGATGACAGGCTCATACAGCTCAGCATCACAATGTCTTCTCAATCCTATTTCATTAATTTCTAAAGAATTACACTAAAATAACAATCTTCAAAAAGTGCCTATGGCTAAGAACCTCTTTTAAAGTAACTTAATGTTTCTTTCTCTCTTTCCTCTACATGCAACAGGTGTCTACTTTTAAAACGTATATATGTGGCCGGGCGTGGTGGCTCACACCTGTAATTCCAGCACTTTGGGAGGACCAGGCGTGTGAATCGTGAGGTCAGGAGTTCAAGACCAGCCTGGCCAACATGATGAAACCCTGTCTTTACTAAAAATACAAAAATTAGCCAGGCATGGTGGCAGGTGCCTGTAATCCCAGCTACTCAGGATGCTGAGGCAGGAGAATCACTTGAAACCAGAAGGTGGAGGTTGCAGTGATGAGCCGAGATCGCACCACTGCACTCCAGCCTGGGCAACGAGAGCAAAACTCCATCTCAAAAAACAAAAAACAAAAAACAAAACAAAACAAAGTATGTATGTGACTCTCTTAACAACTAAACCTCCTCTATTAGGAATCTTACCACTGTGTTACTTCATCTCAAATCTTTTAATAGTCTCCTGGTGACTTTAAGAAGTATCATGCAGAAAACTACTGCATTTTCACTCCACTTTGAAACTGGAGGGGAACTGATTCATTCTACTAATCATATAGCAAAGAGAAAAACATAGTTCTTAGTTTAAAACATGAGCAATTGTGTCACACATTTTGGTAAATTCATCATTAGAGAGAGAGAGAAAAACATCAATGGAGTTTAAACCCTTTGTCTTGTTAAGTCACAAAAAAATTCTTGGGTTAAATAAACCATGCAGTGTAAAGTTCATGCTGTTTCTATAATCTCGTTATTTCTGATTCCTCAATAAAAGCAGGGTACCAGTTATTCTAATTTCAAAGTGCCTCCCCACACTCTCACACAGAAAACCTTGGTTAAGAAATAAAAAGCATACTTTCATTCAGGCACACACGAGGAGATTAGTCATTTTGGTTCATTATTTATAAATAATGCAACAAGCCCCTGAAATTTTTGTAGGCTTCAAAAGGTCCTGCAAATCGATGTCAACCTTGCATGTTAGAATCATGATTGCCTGTTGTGTCTCTTTGATTATTTAGGGGAAAAAAGGTATTGAAATATATACTCATGGATTATTTAGGGAATTAGAGTGTAATGAACATGGGTTAACTTTAGTGCTTCAGAGCAGTATGGGAGCTACACAGTTACCATTGAAGGCTGGGAGCCTCCTGAAAGCTGGAATGCTGCAAATATATCTCATCACCTTCAAATCCTGACCGCTTTTTTTTCACATGTGTTAATTTAACAAATATTATTGAGTATTTAAAATGTGCCATATTCTGCCTACATCTAATGGCAACAACAATAAAAAAATTTGGTCCTTCCTACAAAGCTCAAAAGCTACTAGAGACACTGATTTATAAAGAGATCATAACACTCTATATCATAACTTTATAATATAAAGGATATAAAGAATGCAGATACAAAGTGCAATGGGAAGTCACCATATTAACAGATTAAAGAGAAAATTCTTAGCATCCTCTTCGTGGGTGGTAATAAGTCATGTGATGGCATTCAATCTCCTGGCCACAAAAGAAACCTTATTTCTCCTCATGAAATACAAGAAAACAAGCAGAGGAACTTGTTTTCTTCCAGTAAGGTGGGCCTATGACAATGAGTGGTTATCCCTTTGTTTCATCATCTACTGGTTTACTCTCTTCCCAGGACAGAGGGAGTAGCAAAGCTAATTGGTCAATTGCCATTCAAGGAGCCTTGTCAAGGTAACCTCTTGCTTCCAGGCAGAAATGGTTCTTCTTTCTTCCCTGCTTCTTGTTTTAGCATGAGAAACTTTTCCGAAGAAGGCCTTCCCTAATCCCATGGGCTAAAATTGTCTGCTGAATGACATATAGCTCTATGAGCTATATCATAGAGGGTGTTTCAGGTCTTTTAAACTTGATCTTAAAAGCAATAGGAAATCATTGAAGGATATTAAGCAGGGAAGAGACATGATCAGTTCTGTGTTTTCAAAAGTTCACCCTATATGACTAACCACCATATAGAATCTTTCTCTACCTCCTGTCTCTAAATCTCTCATTTTCTCCCCTTTTCTATTTTTTTTCTCCTCCTCCCTCTCCAACTCTATCTCCATCTCAATCACTATCTTATACCAGAAACTGGGTGTGTGAATCAGGCCCAGGATTCTAGGTGGATAAGCTTTTCCAAGAAGGTTAATCACGAGTCCTGCAGCCCTACCATTTGACCCAGAAATCCCATTACTGGGTATATACCCAAAGAAATATAAATCGTTCCACCATAAAGACACATATACATGTTCATTGCAGTACTATTCACAATAACAAAGATATGGAATCAACCTAAACGCTCAACAATGGTAGACTGAATTTTTAAAATGTGGTACACATACACCATAGAATACTATGCAGCCATAAAAAAGAAAAAGATTATGTCCTTTGCAGGAACATGGATGGAACTAGAGGCCATTATCCTTAGCAAACTAACACAGAAACAGAAAACAAAATACTGCATGTAGGAACTCAGAGGGGAACAAGAGACACTGGGGCCTACTTGAGGGTGGATGGTAGGAGAAGGGAGAAGATCAAAAAAAATAGCTTATGGGTACTAGGCTTAACAGCTGGGTGATGAAATAATCTTTACATCATCTTCCAAGACATGAGTTTACCACAAACTTGCACATGTACCCCTGAGCCTATAATAAAAGTGTTTTGTTTTGTTTTGTTTTTTAAATCAGGAGTTCTGGATTGTGGGGGATGATCAACTCTTCCTTAGCAATATTAAGTGGGCATTTTGGTCCTATTTGGTTGGTTATCCACAGATCTCCTCTATAGTTTAGAACACAGAGGAAAAGAGGGAAAAGTATTAGCCCATCTGCCTCCAACCTCCCACCCTGGCTCACTATGCCAGGCTTCTCTCCTGAGTCTTTCTGGACACTAATGATCTGGCTACCGTTAACACCAGATTTTAACTATTGCCAGCATCATTCACTCATTCACTCACTTATTCATTCAATAAATACTTGAGCACTCATTTCGGGTCTAGCTCTGTAAACTGTCCTACAAATTTAGTGGGAAAAAAAAACCAGATATGGTCTCTGTCCTTGAGAACTTGTAGCCGAGTCTGAGCAATAGATAGTAAGTAAATAATTATGCGTATATTTATACCTGCACTTTGATACATGCTGTGAAAGAGAAGTTGAGTGAACAATAGATCATGGGCAGACAATTTTAACCCATGAGATTAGGGAAGGCCTTCTTTGGAAACATTACATTTAGGGTGAGATATAAATTACCTAGATTGGCACTAAGAAAAATAAAGACCTCAAATCAGGAAATAATTTGAGTAAGAGAGAAACAGGAAATGAACTGGAGAGCTATATCACAGAGGGTCTTTCAGGTCTTTTGAACTAGATCCTAAGAGCAATAGGAAAACGTTGAACAATATTAAGCAGGGAAGAGACATGATCAGTTCTGTGTTTTCAAAAGTTCACCATAGCTGCCACACAATGAATGGTTTGCTAAGAGACCAGTTCAGAGGCCTCTGCTGGGCCTTTTGCAGGAGCAATGGATGGAGAAACGAGGATGGATTCAGGATACAGTTTAGAGTCTGAATGCACAGCTCTAAGTAATTGAAGAGTTGCAGAGGACAAGGGAAAGGAAACTGACAAGGATAATTTCCGAGTTTCTGGCTTGAGCAACTGCATGTATGGAGGTGTCCTTTTTTTGATGGGAAATTCTGCAGAAGGAGCGCATTCAGGAACCTGGAGGAGGATCAGGAACTCCCTTCTAGACAAGTTGAGATTTAGGAGATATATACAGAAGCTGCTAGCAGTCCAGTTGGATATTCGAGTCTGTAGCACGCATGCACACATACACACACACACACACACACACACACACTCTCACGAGATGCCTGAGATGAAAATATAAATTTTGAATTTGTCAACATATATAGATGATATTTAAAGCCCTGAGTGTGAGGTGATCCCCTAGAGAGAAGAATAAAATGAAAGGAAAGAAGAAAGAGATTGAGAGAATGAGATGTGGTTACTGCTATAATTAACTACTGTTAATTGTCACTGGGAAGGGCTTGTTTTTGAGTACACAGAGAATAATGGGCAGATTTACTTTCCAATAAAATGATAGGATTAGGATGTCAGGAATGTTTTCTGATTTTTTCCAGGCCACCCCAGTAGTTGGCACATCCTCCCCTCTCCCAATCCCCAATTTCATCCTCAAAGGTACAACACTATAGGATATAAGAAGTCTTGTTAAGTGAGGGTAGAGGAATACTCTTTCTGATATGTGTTATTTACTTTTAGGTATTAAGTTTTCTCCCCCAAGAGTGCCATCTGCGAATTTGTAGTGTTTGTATTCTCACTAGCTCTGTTAGCTCTGTTAACCAAGTGAAATCTCCATGTGAGAAGCCAGAGGGTAGCTATCAAATCCTACCATTCAGACACTTTATGGAAATGAACTGAGTAGATTACAAAAGGAAGAGCCAAATGCCAAATAGCATCCTCCCCACATCAGTCCCTAGGTTGACATTTAGGCAACAGCCTCTGAGTCTATGAGGTTTTCTGAGATTGTTCAGAAATCTAGCCAAGGTTACTAAAAACTTCAATTCAAGAGCCAGTGGGTCTTTGCCACTTACTTAGTGCTTCATGAATACGCACTTTAGCATGTACCCTTCCTGTTCTTTTTTTTTCTGTTTCCTTTTCTCTGTGATTTTTATACTTGATGCCCAGCTCACTACGGGTCAAGCACAAGGAAAAGAGGTATCAAGTGTGAGAAGAATATGTGACAGCTGATGCCATAGAGCCCCCATCGAAGGGAAAAAAAACAGAATAAAACCAATTTCAATTTTTCCTACAGTGCTTTGAAAATATTACCTCACTTGTAAGCCAAATTTGTGTGTAATGATAGAAGACATTTCATGGCACAGAATTATTATTTAGCTAAATGTGCCAAGTCAATTCACTCAAGGTTACAGCATAACTATCCATTTCTTATTTACTCTTTCCTTTTATGTTTAATGACCCCTCTCAAAATGGAAACTGGTAGAAAAATACACCCAATTTTCGGCTGTTCATGGTGCTGATACTCAGGGAGTCTTCCATGACAGTGGTCCTAAAATTTTGATAGGTGTAAGAATCACCTGGAGCATTTGTTACGATAGCTTTATGCACCCTTTTTGATTCAGCAGGTCAGATGAACTTGCGTTTCTAAAATGCAAGTTCTAAAAAGCATCAGGTGATGCTGATGCTGCTGGCCCTACAACCATATTTTGAGAACCAATTTGTACTCGATCTCCCAGAGGTGCCAGTGGAAATGAGTCCCAGTTGCTTACAGTAGTAACCTACTCAATAACCCACTCTTTCTTAACCTCTTTCCCTTCCCCGTGTGATGTTCCTGTTTCCTCTAACCAGTGTTTTCTGAAATCATCTCCCTAAGAAACTATTTTCACTCAAATCTCAGGCTCAGTGACCATTTCTGAAATTAATTCAAACCAAGATAAAGACAGGGCCACAGGGCAAATAAGCAAAAAGGAAAGCAATGGGAAATGTCTCAAAAGGAGGCTGACCTTGCTGCTGTGCAGAGCACTGCTGCAGCCTCAGGCCTCCCGGACGTTTCAGGGGTATGCTCTCCGCAAGCCTCCCTCCAGATTCAGTCTCAGGCCAGAGCATAAGATGAACTAAGCCTTGGAGTAATGCCGCTTTTTTGGCTGCCTAAATGCCCAAGTCCAAAATCTTGATATAATCTTGGATTTCTCACTCTCCATTTCCCTTTCTCATCCAATTGATCATCACATTTTGCCACTTCAGCCTCTTTACTTCAAAGACATTTCTTCATCCACATCCTCTACGTCCAGTTCAGGCCCTCCCTCATCCTTTTTCCCTTGGCAAACAAGAGCAAAGTGACTGATATCTCTGTCCTTAATCTGGTCTCTTTCTTTTTTGAGACAGAGTCGCTCACTCTGTCGCCCAGGCTGGAGTGCAGTGGCGCAACCTTCACTCACTGCAACCTCCGCCTCCCGGGTTCAAGTGGTTCTCCTGTCTCGGCCTTCTGAGTAGCTGGGACTACAGGCGTGTGCCATCATGCCCAGTTAATTCTTGTATTTTTAGTAGAGACGGGGTTTCACCGTGTTGGCCAGGCTGGTCTCGAACTCCTTACCTCAGGTGATCCGCCCACCTTGACCTCCCAAAGTGCTGAGATTACAGGCATGAGGCACCGTTCCCAGCCCCTCTTCTTTACATCCGTAATACTGATGCTAGTATAAACTTTCTAGAATGAAAATATGACCAGTCCCTGAAAACCTTCTGGTGGTTCCTCGGATAAAGGCCGAGATCAAAGAAGGCCATCTATAACCAAATCCCTGCTTAGTTCTCCAGTCTAATCTCTCATTTCTGCCAAGCATACACTCTACATTTAAGTCACGTCAATTTACTTCCATTTCCATATACAGATGCTCTCTTTCACCTCCATGCTTCTGCTGACATGCCTGGAATTCACTTATTCAACAAATATTATGTTAAACTCCAAAACTATGCCAGATACTGTTCTAGATGGTAGTTATACAGCTGAGAACAAACATGATAAAAATTCTGCCTTCAGGGAGCCTCACTTCTCATAAGGGGAGATAGACAATACACAAAATCAATAAGAAGAATGTCAGATAATGACATGTGCCAAGGAGAAAGAAGATACAGTGTGATAGAACAAGAAGTTCAATTTTAAATGGGATGTGATGGGGGCCCTCAATTAAAAAGAAGAAGACATTTGAGCAAAGTCCTCCTGGAGAGAGGCAGTGAGTCTTTGCAGATATCTGAGATAGGTTGTTTTAGCAGAGAGAATAGCAAGGCTGAAAACCCATCCTTGTTCTCCTTTTCCTGCCTGGATTCCCTTATCTAATTCATCCTCCAGGTTGGATCTCTCCTGCTACCTGGAGCCTTGCCTAACTCCCATTGTTCATTCTCAACTAAACATCCCATCTCAATGCTCTGAGAACATCTGGCCATGTGCTTATTAAAGCATTTAAAATATTGATGATGATAAAATGCAGTTAACCTGTGTAATGTACTTACTGAAGGCCAGGCATTGTGCTGGTGATTCACTTGGATGACCTGCTTTCAATACTCATGTCACTGTAAGAAGTTGTGTATTTACATTATCTCATTTTATTATCTCATCCCTGTCTCCTTTACACCAAGAAAGAAATTGACACACAGAGAAGTTAAGTAACTTGTTTAAGATCACCAAGAATTCTAGACTGGGTTTTTGGATAACAGGGACAATGTAGCTCTCATATGGGTGCCCTTCACAATGGTCTGGCTCTCAAAAAGGATCACTAGCTCAATGCTTCAAATAGACCTTAACATATTCATATAGTAAAATGGAACTTCTCGCTGTATCTTACCAAATCATGATCACATGAATTTATACATGTTTGATGAGTATGTTTGTGATGGTATAACTTGAAAGTTAAATTTATTTGGTGAGACTCTGGGGTCACCTCACAAAGAAAGACTGGCATCTTTTAGAGAAGCTGGTATGGAGATGCAATGCAAAGCTGTTTGGCTGCAAATTGGGAGAGATCTGCTCTATGAATTAAGACTCCATAGACTGAGGGAAACAGTAGTGGTTTCAATTATAAGCTCCAAATGGAAAGTCGTTTGGACAGATGTTCAGAATCACAGATGTTGATACATCATCAAGCCGCTTCTCACATGAGCACCTCCACATTGCTCTCCAGGTGAGTGGCAAGTCTCCGGGTGAGTAACTCCAGGGAGTTATTTATATAATTATGGTCAAGAATTCTCCCAAGCAACTCTATGTGGGCTTGCAAGTCTCTACTATTTCTGAAGTTCTGCCAGCTTATCTTACCATTTCTCAGCTCCAGAATTGTACTACCTGTCTTTCTAGCGTAGTGTTTCCTAATGATTTTGCCCTTTGGGGGATATTCAGCAATATCTGGAGATGTCTTTGGTTGTCACAACTGCTGGGGTCAGGTGCTACTGGCATCTAGTTAGTAGAGGCCAGGGATGCTGCTAAACATCTTACACTGTACAAGACAGTCTCCCATAACAGAGCGTTATCCAGTCCAAAATGTCAACAGTGCCACAGGACTATCTTGTTGCCTATTATAAACCAAAGTAGCTCCCTTTGGTTCCCATCCAATGATGTGCCAAGAGTATAAGCACTATCCTTACTGTTGTTTATTGGGGAGAATTATTGTTGCATTACATACATTTCCTGAGGTTGAATTGGGATGAATCATTGGAGCAAAAATGATTCTCAGGTTGCTGCTTCAGCCTGGCATGCCCTTCATACCCAATCCATGGGGTAAACACTAATTCCTCTTTAAACTCAGAAGTGCCACTTTCAACATGAAGACTTCTCTAACACCCCACAGGGAGAAACAATCACCTTTTCCTTTGTAGCCCAACCATATCTCGTACATAATTCCAGCATAGAAACCACAACACTTCATTGTCATTATTGTTACAAGCCTGTCTCCTTTACCACATCCCCGTTAGCCCTTCACTGGAGCTAAGAGATCACATCTTACTATTTTTCATTTCCCATGCCCATAGCACAGCATTTGGCCCTTAGTAGACATTTAATGCATGTATTTGAAATGAATGCATTTTCAGGGGGAAATTTGGTTCTAGAAGTTGTTCTACATTCAGCTACTCTAATTTTTACCAAAAATTTGACTTTCTTCTCCAGTTTCCAAATAGAATAAAAGCCAAGCAAACTACACGGCCCATCCCTTTACCCTCAGCCTCATGGCCCACATTATTAATGTTCGAGTTCAGAAGACATTTCTCCAAAGCCCCAAAACAGCAATATGAAAGTCCTAGTGATGGTGGGAAAGGATGATAAAAATAGGCTGCTTAAAAATCAAGCACTTTTGCACAGCAAAAAAAAGGAGAGGCAAACAGCCACTGGCACCTTCCTGTGAGTAACAGAAGTTTCTATTTTAAAAGAAAGGCAGTCAAATAACAAGGAACTTTATCACAATGCTGCTTTCCCAGATTTTTTGGCCAAGGCAACACATCAGCCTGGATCAGGCTCTTGGCATTCCATGATGGACCCCGCTCCAATGATGATTCATAGCAGCCATGTGAGGAATGCAGACTTTCACACGAACTCGCCTCTAAAAAAAAAAAAAAAAAAAAAAAAAAGCCAGCTATTGCTGATATCTCCAGCCATCAGCCAGTAAATGCAGCTCTGTCAAGCCTGCATGTGGCACTCAACTTTTTTCCTTGGTAAATGACAAGGTAAGTGATGAGGTGGCCAAAGGCCTGGACTCTCGGTGGTTCTTCCTCATTTTACTCTCAGGTAGCCTGGATGTTTCCTCTCTTGGTTCAGTGTTCAAGTATCCCAAAAGTTTCATGAACACAGTGGAAAAACTGGGTTCTAATCCTTGTCTTCTTTCTTCACTCTTAAACTTTCTTTGGTTTTGAGTTATCTATGTAGCTTTTGGATGACTTTCATGTTAGGAATTTAAAACAAAAAACAAAAAACAAAAAACCAGCTCCCCTTACATCATTTTGACTTCCAGGTATTAAATAGTTGAGATGTCTAAGTTTGTTTGTGTTTTCATTAAGTTAACGTTTCTATCACCGTCTGCCCCTGATAGGCTTCAAGAAAACAATGCTGACCATTTAAGAATAAAACAACACAGTTCATTGGAAGGAAACAGAAGGGATGAATGCTCCTCGTAGCCTAAACTGAGTTGATTATCATTTTTGGGCACAATGTTGGTTTCAAGTTTTCCTGAAGCTAAGCCAGAAAAAAGAACAGATTGCAAGTGTGTGCATGTCAACACTGAGGAATTCGGATATTGAAAAGTGGGGAGGCAGGCCCCCACATCTCTTTTCTGAGAGAGGCTCAGGAGCAGGGGGAGCAGCCTCCTGTCCCTCCTGAGAGTGGGCGGTCCCGCCCTACACAAAGTCTGGCGAGAGGAGGAAGTCACCCTGGGACTTTCCCAGTGATAATGGCAACATGTCTCTGGACTTCTGTCTAAATGACGTGCTCAAGGGTACAGATCCGAGAGAGAAGGTCTAACCCAAAAGGGGAGCCTCCTAGGCAGGACAAGCAGGGTGCTTTTTAGGTCTGTGATGCCTGACTTTTAAAAAGCAGTCCCACTATGGAATTTCTAAAATTCAATTGATTCTTTTAAAATAGCAAAACCAGGTTGGTCTCAAACTCCTGACCTCAAACCCCGTCTCTACTAAAAATACAAACAGCCGGGCATGGTGATGGGCGCCATTGCACTCCAGCCTGAGTGAGAAGAGTGAAACTCTGTCTCGATAAATAAATTAATTAATTTAATTTAATAGCAAAGCCCTAACAACCCAGTTGCTATTACAAGTATCTGCCACTTATGAAGCATTTTTTCAGTCAATCCTCACAATAACACAATAAGAGTAAAGACACTTACTAAGAGCTTCCGGGTAGCAGGCACTGTTCCAGGCTCTTTATGTACTTACACACTTTAATACATTAAATTATCTCAACAACTCCATGGAGTATGTACCATGATCCCAGTCTTGCTGGTGAGGAAGTTGAGGCACAGAGTTATTTAATAGTGTCACCATCACAGGAGTCCTGACTGTGGGAGGTCCAGTATGAACCTAGAGTTCTATCTCCTAGATCATGCCTTTATTTATTTTTAAATAATAGCTTTATTATTTTTTATTTATTTATTTATTTTGAGATGGAGTCTTGCCCTGTCACCAGGCTGGAGTGCAGCAGCACCATCTCAGCTCACTGCAACCTTGGCCTCCCGGGTTCAAACGATTCCCCTACCTCAGCCTCCTGAGTAGCTGGGACTACAGGCGTGCCCTACCAAGACCAGCTAATTTTTTGTGTTTTAGTAAAGATAGGGTTTTACCATGTTGGCCAGGATGGTCTCAATCTCCTGACCTTGTGATCCACCCACCTCAGCCTCTCAAAGTGCTGGGATTACAGGCGTGAGCCACCACGCCCTGCCAACAACAGCTTTATTGAGATATAATTCATATATGCTATAATTCATTCTTTTAAAGCATACAATTCAATGATTTTTTAGTATATTCAGAGTTACACAGCCATCACCACGGTGAATTTTAGAGCATTTTCATCACCCCCAAAAGAAACCCTCTACGCATTACCAGTAACTCCCATACTCCTTCGTTAGACCTTGGCAACCATTAATCTACTTTCTGTCTCTGTAGATTTGCCTCTTCTGGACATTTTCTCTAAACGGGGTCATATAATATGTGCTCTTTTATGACTGGCTTCTTTCACTTAACATAATGTTTTCAAGGTTCACCCGTGTTGTAACATGTTTTAGTACTTCATTACTTTTTATTGCCAGATAGGTCACAGGCTTAACTGCTACACTGTGCTTCTCTCTGAGGCTGGTATTATTATTCTCATTTTACAACGAGAAAACTGAGGCTCCAAGAAATAAAATAAATGACCTAAAGTCACACATATAGCCAAAGGTGGATCTGGCATCTGCTGACCCCAATGTCATGCCTCAAAACCTTGCCCCATTGCCTCCACAGCATGTCCTTCCGTAGAGAAGTTACCTGCGCAAGGGAATTTAGTCTCACATGTCCTGGTAACTTTCTTTTTACTTCCACGAAAGGTGATAAAGAAATGATTGAGAAAATGAACTTCAGAATTAAGCTCAGGACTAAGCTGTGTGGCTTCAGACAAATCATTTAAACTTTCTACACCTCAATTTCCTCATTTATAAAAGAAGAATAATGACATCCACATCTTAG
The DNA here is from genome assembly GCF_047675955.1 of Chlorocebus sabaeus. Classification (NCBI taxonomy): domain Eukaryota; kingdom Metazoa; phylum Chordata; class Mammalia; order Primates; family Cercopithecidae; genus Chlorocebus; species Chlorocebus sabaeus. The sequence continues at coordinate 121,495,533 of NC_132911.1, forward strand.
AGTTCGAAAACACTGATTGTAAATAGTGTGGTCCAGTGCCAGGCACAAGGTAAGGGCTCAGTAAATCCTAATTCAATCAATTAGAACACTGTTCTGGGGCGGGGGTTAGGCATTGAGGCAAGTCTAGAACAAAGAAGGAGGTTCAGGTGCAGGAAAAAGGAGGAAAAGAGAGAGCGATAAAAGTATGTTGTATGAGAATGTTGCGGTTGTTTTCATGCCTGTGTCTCTAAGAGAAATCAGCAACATGGAACGTTTGCAAGTCCTTGATCCACACCAAGACATCTGGAGAGGGCCCCAAGGGAGAGCTGCTGCATTCTGCCCTCCCTTCAGGCCAGCTGGGGGTGCCTCCCTTGTTTCCACCCCTAAATAATTTGATGCCAAAGAATTCAAAAACTTTGAGTGGGGGGTGGAGATTTCAGTTTTCATTCACTGGGAAGCCAAAATAGTCTAAAACAGTACCCTCAACACAAGCATGCCAATTACATATTCAACCACATTTATTTCTGCATTCCACTTCGTGCAATTGGAGAAGATAAGTACTAGGTTCAAGATACACAGAAGGTTTCTGAGTTTTTAAATGAAATCATTTATAATTAATTGAAAATTGTCTTTCTCAAAAGCAATGCAAGCCTACTTTCGAGATCTTACTAGCAGGTCCTGTATCAATTTGGAAACTGCAGACATAAAATAAAGGATATGGAAAAGAGAACAACTAAAATATGCTCTTTTTAAAACAGAAGAGAAAGAGGCAGGATAATTAATGTTACAAGCTATGAAAGAGCAAGTTGCTTCAATCACTAAATGGATTTAATTTTTGTTTTTTTGCCTGCAAATAAAGCCTTCTATTTGCTTATTCAGGTAATGTGCACCTATTGATAACATACCGAGTCTGCTGCAGGTTTCAGAGAATTCATTCTTTGTCAACAAAATTTTTTTAAAAAACAGTTGTTTATGCAGGGGGAACAGGAGGAGGTCAGCTGATTTCAGGGCATTTTTAGATGGTTCTGTTCATGCTCAAGAAAACTACATTTTAGACCTAAATCATTGATCTACCCAGACCTGGACTCTGCACATTAATCTAAAATGTTTATATTTTGGAAAGCCTAGGGTGAGGGAAGAAACACATTAGCAAAGGTTGCTTGGCACCATCCTGGGCTATTTAAATATCATGTGTGCATTGATTCAGGATAATTTATAAGCATCTATTACAATAGAGACCAGAAGCTGGTGGCTGGAGAATTTTCGTTGTAGTAAACCTTACTTTGGTGGCCACTAATAAACCATGCATGCCATTACCCATGACTGGTGTCATCCCCTCCCCCACAGCCCATCCAATGGATCTGGGCTTGCCCGTGGGACTGGCTTTGGCCAACGGGACATTAGCAAATACGTTGTAAGAGAGGTTTGTCTTCTTGGAAAGCTTGTTTTAGAAACAAACACTCTTAAAACCTAGACTCCGTGCTGTGAGAAGCCCAAATTAACCATAAGAGGGAGATTTGAGGCCCTCGCTGAGAGCCTCAGCTGAGTTCTCCACCAACGGCCAACATCAACTTGCCCGCCATCTTAGAAGAATATCCTCCAGTGCCTATTGAGCCTCCCCTCATGGGTCATACTAGCCAATGCCACATTGAGAGAGATGAGCTGATCCTGCTAAGCCCTGTTCAAATTTCAGAATAATGAATAGAAGAATAAATGTTGTTTTAAGCCATCATTTAGTTTTGCAGCTTTAGATAACCAAAATAGTGGTCTGAGCATAGCACCAAGCACAGATGTGAAGTGAATTCTGCTCTTCCAGCTCAATACGCACCTTCCTGAACCATCAAGAGGAAGAGAGCCTGCCTCTGACCTGCACTGAGAGTTTGAGAAGGCTGACTCATGCCCTGATAGTTCTAACAATATTCTATTTAATATCAATAGCAAAAGCATCATTTATTCTGCTCTTTATAAGTGCCAGAGACTGCCAAGAGCTATCAATGTATACATATGTAGCAAATCATTTTGCCCATATAAAGCCTGTGAGAAAAGAAATATCTCTATATGAAGGATGAGGAAACTGAGACTTAACGAAGGTGAATAAGTTGCCCAAGAGGTTCCGGGCAATGTTCCAGGAATAAAATTAAGATTCTAACCAGTCCTTTACTGCTAAAGCCAGCTTTCGCCCAGGATATGCCTCCTTTACACTAGGAAGGCATTGCTGACCCACTTCCATAGCCTGAGTCTGGCATTCTGTTATCAGCAGTGGGGTAACTACTAAGGGGGTTCTACTAATCTTACAACACTCTCTAGCCATTATCTTCCCAAGCATACTTTTTTTGAGTAGTTGCCAAACATCAGGCAACTTCTCCCTTCTAGGAGGGTGGGCGGGGTGGGAAGGAACCCATTTTCTGCAACATCCCACTCCTCATAGGAGTTCTCATCCCTGGTTCATCTCCAGCCACCAGTCACCCACCTCAGCTTCATTAAAGAGCTTGAATCACCAATAGGGAAACATCCACCCCTGGCCTGACCTGTCCCAGCCGCACTCCTGGATGTTCTCTCGGGAAATATGCACACAGGGGACAGGGCCAGGAAAAGAAAGTGTTGTTGCTGGTTGAAGGCTGGACCCCAGATGTTTGTACATGCCAATATTGTATAATCATAACTTTAATTTGCACTAGGAAACCAAAAAACAATTGTGTGACTTGGTTTATTGCAACATTTGCTTTATTGTGGCTGTCTGGAACCAAACCTGCAATATCTCTGAGGTATGCCTGTATATTTCAAATGTTAATAATAATAATTACAAACAGACATAAGAGGGAAAGATGGGAAGAGGAGGAGAATGAAGATGGGTTTATGGGTGAGAAAGATAGGAGTTCTACGGCTGTGATCTACTGTTCAAACTCCTTATCAATACAGCATGCCTCCCACTAATAGTAATTATTCATTTTTAAGTCTATTTGCCTTGCTAAATAGTGAGTTCATTGACAACAGGGATCCTGTCTTAGGTAAATTTGTAATTCCATCATATACAGCACTGACATATACCTTTTTAGAATGATGGAGACTGAATGAATAATTTTCCTTGATTTCTATGGTTTTCCTAGTTGCTGGCACCTTGGCCCTGTGTCCCAACTACTTGTTCCACCGTTTCAGCTTCTGTGGGCCATAAATCATGATATGACAGGAAGACATTGAGAAAATTGTATTTGGCCAAGATGCAGAATCCCAAAGTCTTGAATTATGCCCTCCCATAGATTCTTTTCAAGGACCCAAGAAGATATACCCAGAGGAGAACAGTAAAAAACATACAGTCATTGCATGAGAATTTAGCTCCAGTGAACAAAGCTGGATGATGTGAAGGCTCTGCCCAGCCTAAAAGCAGACCTAAGTAGGCCTTGCTTCTTTTCCCTCTGAATTCATAACCACGACAAGGGAGAATGAGTCCATGGAGAATCCCACCAAGGTCAAGCAAGCCAGAGAGCACTTGCCCTTTTTAGCTGGTCTAGCGGGCAACTTCAGGGTATCCCTAAAGCAGAGTAACTATCAAGCAGGTGCAGCATGGAGCCTATTTCTGCACCTGTCACGAGGAAGAAAGAGAGAAGGAGAAAGAACGCTCCATCAACCCCACCTCCCAGATTTACTCCAGAGAAACTGCTGCCACTTGGGACCCAGGGCTGATGCCCCTTACTGATTAGCAAAGATGTTCAAGCCTCTAGCATTATGACACAGTAAATGGCCTTGACCTTAATCCATTATCAACATTTATCCTTGAGGATACAATTTGGAGATGGGTGTAGAAGAGGAGCTTCCCTGAGAGGCCAGGATAGCTCTGAAGACATGGTGATTTGTTTTTCCTCGGATTTGCTACCTTACTTTGAGCTGTGGTACTTTTACCTTACTGTTTCTTGTTTTTCTACCACATCTTTGCATCTTTGTTCCCATCTCTTTTGACCTTGAACTCAATGTACATGCCTTATCTCTCATGAGTTCTCTGTGCTCGGTCCTGGGAAAAGAGAACAGGAATTTTCTTCCAGTGAATTCTGGAATCTTCATTTGTCACCTTTCTCCTCACATTTTCCTTGCTGGAAGCTGCACGTACATACACACACAACATGCATGCATCCTTTTGCTTCCTGTGGATAAATAAGATTTTGTATCTCAGAGCACGATGCTCTCTTGGGCTCTACCTTTTTGTGGTATTTTTGAAATCAATTTAAAATACCCTTGATATCCCTTGAAAGTTTTGTAAGATTTAACCCCTTAGGGGAAAAGTCAGAGGGCCTCTCTTTACACCTCATATCCCTCACCCTTTCAATCCCTTGGGTAAGGAGAGACATCTAAAAGGTTGAGATGCAGTCTTTACTGTGAGAACCTCCCTCTGAAACTGCTTCAACTGCTGACAGCTCACAAGGCAGAACATGAGTTAATGTCTAATATTAAACAAAGTCAAAAATCAAATACATCAATCACCTAACTAAAAGCACATTTCAAAGGAGGACACAGCCAACTGGATGGCAATCCTGAGCAACACTTGCCTTGGCAGGTGTCTCATGAAGACACTGCTCTGTCTTGCTTCCAAAGTCCTTCTAAGCAGGCAGCTTGGCGGGCCAATCTTGGATGGAGAGAGATGCCTCCAGTTTCAGGAGCCAGAGCTGAGGAAGTAGAAAGTAGACCACCTGCAGGCAGTACACCACTACCTACTTCCCTAATGCCTCACTCACATTAGCTCACTGATCTCACCTGTGACCTTCACTGAGCTAGATCAAGATCCCCAGGCTGCAGTGAGAAAACAAATTTCCATTGTCTACTGATGCCCACTGGGAGACCTTTGCTTTTGAATTCTTGAAATCTAGATTCCCTCTCAGTGTCCTCTAGGTTACCAGTACACTTATGCCCTCCAAATCAGGGCATAGTTGCAACTAAGCAATTAAGAGAAGACTGGAGACCAGTGGGATTGGAAGGTAATGGTGTCACTGGAGTTTCTAGGCTTTTATCCATCCAGACCTCTCCAGTGTCTTGTCGTGCATCGATTCTCTCATCAGATCTTTTTGGGAATGCCCTCATCCTGGGTTGCCAAGGAGCACCTGAAGCAGAGCATAAGTGAATGCCTTTCTCAAGGCACAGGGAAAGACATTGGTGGTCTTGATTTGCTCCATCAACCCCACCTCCCAGATTTATGTTTGAACTGTTGATCGTGGTGCTCACATGGAGGAACAGGACACTGGAGTGTGAAATGACAAAATACACCTCTTTCCTAAAGCAAAGCAATCTCCCTTGATCACAAAGCTTGTCATGACACTAAAACACAACAGTATAAACAAGGGCAGAGATGAGAACCATAATGAAGAGTTTGAGAAACTGTAAAGTGGTCCTGAAAGGAAGTGGTACCTCTTGAGAATAGTCCTATAAAGTATATACCTGTCACTAAAAGATGCCCAAGTCACTGACCTTAAGTCATTACCATGTGTAGATCTGCTATAACCAGTGAAGGTCACAGATATTCGATTCTGTAAAAAGCAGCTTTTAAAAATAAAATTCAATTCTTGGCATGTGTTGCAATACTTCCCCTGTTCCAAACATAATACTGAAGCCACCCACAGGACCGCTGTCTTAGCCAAATACAGTAAAGAAACAAGACTTCTCAGGAAAGGCCCACACGAATAGTATCCAAGGGCCAGGGTCAGGTAACAACGCAAACAGGCTGCAAAGTCTCCTCTTCTAGCACCACTGGACATGCTGTAGCTGAGTAAGCCAAGGATGCTCTGTCCAGCTTTCTCAAAGTGCTGCTCATGAAGACAATTCCATAGACTACAGGGACATATGTCCCCTGTTACTCAGAACTTCAGACTGTGGGGAAGGTCCTGCCCAGTTTTTGCCTGTGAACTCAATTTCTATAAAACAGAGTTATGGCAACTGAGAAAAACACCTCTCATACAGTCTCCATGTAATTTGTTTGTTTGTTTGTTTTTAGACAGGATCTCACTCTGTTATCCAGGCTGGAGTTCAGTGGCGTGATCATGGCTCCCTGCAGCCTCAACCTCCCAGGACCAAGCAATCCTTCTACCTCATTCTCTCAAGTAGCTAGGACCACAGGCATGCACCACCATCCCCAGTGAACTTTTTTATCTTTTGTAGGGAAGAGTTCTCTCTGTGTTGTCCAGGGAAGAGTTCTCCCCCAGGCTTGTCTCGAACTCTTAGGCATAAATGATCATCCCACCTTGGCCTCCCAAAATGCTTGGATTATAGGCGTGAGCCACAACGTCCAGCCCTATCATTCTTATTGTCATAGCTAGATCATTATTTGCAGGAAGGCAGAGACTATCCAGCTCTAGAAGCAACTTTAAGCCATTAGGACTGACTGCTTCCCTCCAAACTTACTACACACTTGGGTTCAAAAAAACAGGACCATATTTCAATGTTTTGCATTATTCATGCCATAGTCCTGAACCATTCACTCTAATTCATCTCATTTCTTACTTCCTGCACTATTTTTCCTGGCTTTTTACCTTCTAGTCTGTCTTCTGACAGATGATCGCTCCTTGCTTCTTGAATTGGGTCCTGAACCTGAAACGTTCTTCAGCAGTGGGTAAGAGAACTGGCTTTGAAGCCGGTTTTTCTCAATTCAAATCCTGATACTGTCATTTATTAACAGTATGATCCTGGACAAGTTATTTTAATTTTCTAAACCTTAATTTTCTTAACTGTAAAGTGGTGCTCATAATAGCACCTACCTCTTGGTCTGCAGTCCAATGCTCCTGGCTGGGTGCAGTGGCTCATGCTTGTAATCCTAGCACTTTAGGAGGTGGAGTTGGGTAGATGAACTGAGGTTAGGAGTTCGAGACCAGCCTGGCCAACATGGCAAAACCACATCTCTACTAAAAATACAACAAAAAGAAAAAAATAGCCATGTGTGGTGGTACACATCTGTAGTCCCAGCTACTGGGGAGGCTGAGGTGGGAGAATCACTTGAATCCAGGAGGTAGAGGTTGCAGTGAGTCAAGATTATGCCACTGCACTCTAGCCTGGGTGACAGAGCAAGACTCCCTCTCAATAATAATAATAATAATAATAATAATAACAACAACAACAATAATAGCACCTACCTCTTGGAATTCTTGAGAAGATAAAAAGGTTTATATCCAAAACAATTAGAACAACAACCCAGCACAGCTGAATTGCTCAATAAATGCTAGCAGTTGTAGGGCATTTTTCAGCCACCTCTATAGCCATGTGGACACTTTAGTCAACCTGGGAAAATACCCAGTACAGGTCATCTCCCGGATACTTTATCCCTGGTAATCCATGCCAGGTTCTCTCCAGCACACAGAGAAGAAAGCATTTATTTCTGTTTGCTCTAACACAGAGCAAGGCATTATGATAAGAGCTAAGATTTTCTTATCCAGTGATTAATTTCTTATTGGATCCAGCTTATTTAAATGGAGCTCCACAGAGAGTTAGTTAAATTAAACACAAAAGTTTTTTCTTGTTGGGTTTTTTTTTTTTTCAAACACTTGCTTGCTGTTCATGATATAGTAAAACTCATTAATAAACCACAACATGTCTTACATGTCCATTCCTGATCTCCATACTTGAGTGGTCACCAAGAAAGTATTGTACATTCAATCCATAGCATTTAATTGCCATGGACCCTACCTTTAACTGGTTATTATCTGGTGGTTAAGAGAATACTAATACATAAGACATTATCAAAGAACAATAGAAGGTATATAATTAAGCACTGAGCCAAGTAAATGGTGCCAATTATAAATTCAGTAGTTCTGGAAAGGACGTATCAGGTAATGGGTTATAGTAACTCACTTATTCACTCAAAAAATACTCACTGAGTACCATCCAAGTGCCAGTTTCTGTGCTAGGCTCTGAACATAGGTGAAGGACATTGGGATCTTTCTTCCCTGCAGTCTTCCAATCTTTCCTATGGCCCCCCGCCCCATGGTATAACCATCATGCAGCTGGGTCATTCATTCTTCTGAGCCAAGCATGGTAAATTCATTCACCTTGCCAGTGAGTGGTTCCTAAATGGCCACTGACATTGAGAAGAGTTGGCTTGAAGCTTCTGGGAAAGTTCCTCCTTGGTCTGAAGAAACTATCCCAGGAAAACATACACCTTTTCCTTCATTGATGCCAAGCATGGATGTGAAGTCCTTAACTACCACATATCTTGCCACCAGCTTGAAAATAGAGAAGCAAGAGCCAAAAAAAAAAAAAAAAAAAAAAAAAAAAAAAAAAAAAAAAAAACACTACAGAAAAACAGAGTCAGTGCCATTAGACTAAGTCAAGTTTTCACAGAGCCCTACTTTTCGCCATCCAGTAAAGGAATCCAGTACATTTCCTTATTCACATTAGCTTAAGTTTTGCTTTTTTTTTTCCTGTTATTTGCAATCATACACATTCTAACTTATAGAACACATGAAGAAGACAAATGAAATACAAACAGTTCTCAAGGTGCTCACAGACTAGTGTTGACAAACATGTAATCATGCAGCATTGTAATTTGTTAGTTAAGTACAATAGAATAGTGGTTCAGGAATAAAAGTATATCAAAGGAAGGAAGAGTTGGCAAGATCTAAGAGAGGTAGTTTTATCAACTTTAATTAGTCCTTGAAGAGCAGTCAGTGAATAATGATAAAACAGTGAGTAATTGGCAATACTCCAGCTTATCACTGCAAAAATTGGCTTAATTCCTATTACTTTGTCAATTTCAGTTGTTACTACTAATGTCTTAAGATAAGCAAAGGATAATCTCTTCCTAGAATTATAAGCTAAAGAATACGTTCCTTTAGTTTGATTCCTGTTTCTGGATTCAGTCTGAAAGTTTCTGTCTTCAAGGCTTTTCTTTTCTTTTCTTTTCTTCTTTTTATTTTGAGACAGAGTCTCTCTCTGTTGCCCAGGCTGGAGTGTAGTGGCGCAATCACGGTTCACTGAAACCTCTGCCTTCTGAGCTCAAGCAATTCTCATGCCTCAGCTTCCTGAGTAGCTGGGATTACAGATGCCTGCCACTGTGTCCAGCTAATTTTTGTATTTTTAGTAGAAACAGCGTTCCAATATGTTGCCCAGGCTAGACTTGAACTCCTGACTTCAATTGATCCACCTACCTCAAACTCCCAAATTTCTGGGATTACAGGCGTGAGCCACCATACCCAGCCTAAAGGCTATTTTTTATCTCTAAAGATTAAACTGGCTTCAGAATTATAGAAAATCAGAACACTTTACCCAGTGTGCATAAGTTTTGGTAATTATGTGCATGTAAGGAAAAAAACACTTTTTCTGTTTGATATCATTAGATGGTTGAAATTACACTTTCATCTGTCTTTCTCTACAGAAAGAGATTTTTTCTGCTAGCTAAAAAAAATCCAGATATTCATTGACTAGACTTGTGATTATCTATTTTACATAAGACTTGGGCTTCATTGTATAACTATAATATTGAAGATTTCCAAATTAAATTTGGGAAACAATGTTAAAGCCTTGCTAAGATTGTGGTTAGGATAAGCCGTAGTATAGAAGCTTTATTTAGTTGAGCTTCAGATACTCAAATTAATTTCCAGCATTTTCCAGTGTTTATAAATAAAATCATTGCTTGTGGCAATGTTTCCGTGATGGGACTTTTTGCGGAAGTCTCTCAGTAGACCACTCAGGTCCCCAGAGTTGGCTAGCAGCTCCCTTCATGCTGTCTGGTATGCTAGGAAGTACATTTACAGATATTAAAAACCTAGATTTTAGAATCTGACTGATCTAGGGGGGCGGAGCAAGATGGCCGAATAGGAACAGCTCCAGTCTCCAACTCCCAGCGCGAGCGACACAGAAGACCGGTGATTTCTGCATTTTCAACTGAGGTACTGGGTTCATCTCACTGGGGAGTGCCAGACGATCGGTGCTGGTCAGCTGCTGCAGCCCGACCAGCGAGAGCTGAAGCAGGGCGAGGCATTGCCTCACCTGGAAAGCGCAAGGGGGAAGGGAATCCCTTTTCCTAGCCAGGGGAACTGAGACACACAACACCTGGAAAATCGGGTAACTCCCACCCCAAAACTGCGCTTTAAGCAAACAGGCACACCAGGAGATCATATCCCACACCTGGCCGGGAGGGTCCCACACCCACGGAGCCTCCCTCATTGCTAGCACAGCAGTCTGTGATCTACCGGCAAGGCAGCAGCGAGTCTGGGGGAGGGGCGCCCGCCATTGCTGAGGCTTAAGTAGGTAAACAAAGCTGCTGGGAAGCTCGAACTGGGTGGAGCTCACAGCAGCTCAAGGAAACCTGCCTGTCTCTGTAGACTCCACCTCTGGGGACAGGGCACAGTAAACAATAACAAACGCAGCAGCTCTGCAGACACAAACGACTCTGTCTGACAGCTTTGAAGAGAGCACTGGATCTCCCAACATGGAGGTTGAGATCTGAGAAGGGACAGACTCCCTGCTCAAGTGGGTCCCTGACCCCTGAGTAGCCTAACTGGGAGACATCCCCCACTAGGGGCAGTCTGACACCCCACACCTCACAGGGTGGAGTACACCCCTGAGAGGAAGCTTCCAAAGCAAGAATCAGACAGGTACACTCGCTGTTCAGAAATATTCTATCTTCTGCAGCCTCTGCTGCTGATACCCAGGCAAACAGGGTCTGGAGTGGACCTCAAGCAATCTCCTACAGCTACAACCTACAGCTGAGGATCCTGACTGTTAGAAGGAAAGCTATCAAACAGGAAGGACACCTACACCAAAACCCCATCAGTACATCACCATCATCAAAGACCAGAGGCAGATAAAACCACAAAGATGGGGAAAAAGCAGGGCAGAAAAGCTGGAAATTCAAAAAATAAGAGCGCATCTCCCCCGGCAAAGGAGCGCAGCTCATCGCCAGCAACGGATCAAAGCTGGATGGAGAATGACTTTGATGACATGAGAGAAGAAGGCTTCAGTCCATCAAATTTCTCAGAGCTAAAGGAGGAATTACGTACCCAGCGCAAAGAAACTAAAAATCTTGAAAAAAAAGTGGAAGAATTGATGGCTAGAGTTATTAAGGCAGAGAAGCTCACAAACGAAATGAAAGAGAGGAAAACCATGGCACGAGAAATACGTGACAAATGCACAAGCTTCAGTAACCGACTCGATCAACTGGAAGAAAGAATGTCAGCGATTGAGGATCAAATGAATGAAATGAAGCGAGAAGAGAAACCAAAAGAAAAAAGAAGAAAAAGAAATGAACAAAGCCTGCAAGAAGTATGGGATTATGTAAAAAGACCAAATCTACGTCTGATTGGGGTGCCTGAAAGTGAGGGGGAAAATGGAACCAAGTTGGAAAAAACTCTTCAGGATATCATCCAGGAGAACTTCCCCAACCTAGTAGGGCAGGCCAACATTCAAATCCAGGAAATACAGAGAATGCCACAAAGATACTCCTCGAGAAGAGCAACTCCAAGACACATAATTGCCAGATTCACCAAAGTTGAAATGAAGGAAAAAATCTTAAGGGCAGCCAGAGAGAAAGGTCGGGTTACCCACAAAGGGAAGCCCATCAGACTAACAGCAGATCTCTCGGCAGAAACTCTTCAAGCCAGAAGAGAGTGGGGGCCAATATTCAACATTCTTAAAGAAAAGAATTTTAAACCCAGAATTTTATATCCAGCCAAACTAAGTTTCATAAGTGAAGGAGAAATAAAATCCTTTACAGATAAGCAAATGCTTAGAGATTTTGTCACCACTAGGCCTGCCTTACAAGAGACCCTGAAGGAAGCACTAAACATGGAAAGGAACAACCGGTACCAGCCATTGCAAAAACATGCCAAAATGTAAAGACCATCAAGGCTAGGAAGAAACTGCATCAACTAACGAGCAAAATAACCAGTTAATATCATAATGGCAGGATCAAGTTCACACATAACAATCTTAACCTTAAATGTAAATGGACTAAATGCTCCAATTAAAAGACACAGACTGGCAAACTGGATAAAGAGTCAAGACCCATCAGTCTGCTGTATTCAGGAGACCCATCTCACACGCAGAGACATACATAGGCTCAAAATAAAGGGATGGAGGAAGATTTACCAAGCAAATGGAGAACACAAAAAAGCGGGGGTTGCAATACTAGTCTCTGATAAAACAGACTTTAAGCCATCAAAGATCAAAAGAGACAAAGAAGGCCATTACATAATGGTAAAGGGATCAATTCAACAGGAAGAGCTAACTATCCTAAATATATATGCACCCAATACAGGAGCACCCAGATTCATAAAGCAAGTCCTTAGAGACTTACAAGAGACTTAGACTCCCATACAATAATAATGGGAGACTTCAACACTCCACTGTCAACATTAGACAGATCAACGAGACAGAAAGTTAACAAGGATATCCAGGAATTGAACTCATCTCTGCAGCAAGCAGACCTAATAGACATCTATAGAACTCTCCACCCCAAATCAACAGAATATACATTCTTCTCAGCACCACATCGTACTTACTCCAAAATTGACCACATAATTGGAAGTAAAGCACTCCTCAGCAAATGTACAAGAACAGAAATTATAACAAACTGTCTCTCAGACCACAGTGTAATCAAATTAGAACTCAGGACTAAGAAACTCAATCAAAACCGCTCAACTACATGGAAACTGAACAACCTGCTCCTGAATGACTACTGGGTACATAACGAAATGAAGGCAGAAATAAAGATGTTCTTTGAAACCAATGAGAACAAAGATACAACATACCAGAATCTCTGGGACACATTTAAAGCAGTGTGTAGAGGGAAACTTATAGCACTAAATGCCCACAAGAGAAAGCAGGAAAGATCTAAAATTGACACTCTAACATCACAATTAAAAGAACTAGAGAAGCAAGAGCAAACACAGTCGAAAGCTAGCAGAAGGCAAGAAATAACTAAGATCAGAGCAGAACTGAAGGAGATAGAGACACAAAAAACCCTCCAAAAAATCAATGAATCCAGGAGTTGGTTTTTTGAAAAGATCAACAAAATTGACAGACCACTAGCAAGACTAATAAAGAAGAAAAGAGAGAAGAATCAAATTGACGCAATTAAAAATGATAAAGGGGATATCACCACCGACCCCACAGAAATACAAACTACCATCAGAGAATACTATAAACACCTCTACGCAAATAAACTGGAAAATCTAGAAGAAATGGATAATTTCCTGGACGCTTACACTCTTCCAAGACTAAACCAGGAAGAAGTTGAATCCCTGAATAGACCAATAGTAGGCTCTGAAATTGAGGCAATAATTAATAGCCTACCAACCAAAAAAAGTCCAGGACCAGATGGATTCACAGCTGAATTCTACCAGAGGTACAAGGAGGAGCTGGTACCATTCCTTCTGAAACTATTCCAATCAATAGAAAAAGAGGGAATCCTCCCTAACTCATTTTATGAGGCCAACATCATCCTGATACCAAAGCCTGGCAGAGACACAACAAAAAAAGAGAATTTTAGACCAATATCCCTGATGAACATCGATGCAAAAATCCTCAATAAAATACTGGCAAACCGGATTCAGCAGCACATCAAAAAGCTTATCCACCATGATCAAGTGGGCTTCATCCCTGGGATGCAAGGCTGGTTCAACATTCGCAAATCAATAAACATAATCCAGCATATAAACAGAACCAAAGACAAGAACCACATCATTATCTCAATAGATGCAGAAAAGGCTTTTGACAAAATTCAACAGCCCTTCATGCTAAAAACGCTCAATAAATTCGGTATTGATGGAACGTACCTCAAAATCATAAGAGCTATTTATGACAAACCCACAGCCAATATCATACTGAATGGGCAAAAACTGGAAAAATTCCCTTTGAAAACTGGCACAAGACAGGAATGCCCTCTCTCACCACTCCTATTCAACATAGTGTTGGAAGTTCTGGCTAGGGCAATCAGGCAAGAGAAAGAAATCAAGGGGATTCAGTTAGGAAAAGAAGAAGTCAAATTGTCCCTGTTTGCAGACGACATGATTGTATATTTAGAAAACCCCATTGTCTCAGCCCAAAATCTCGTTAAGCTGATAAGCAACTTCAGCAAAGTCTCAGGATACAAAATTAATGTGCAAAAATCACAAGCATTCTTATACACCAGTGACAGTCAAACAGAGAGCCAAATCAGGAATGAACTTCCATTCACAATTGCTTCAAAGAGAATAAAATACCTAGGAATCCAACTTACAAGGGATGTAAAGGACCTCTTCAAGGAGAACTACAAACCACTGCTCAGTGAAATCAAAGAGGACACAAACAAATGGAAGAACATACCATGCTCATGGATAGGAAGAATCAATATCGTGAAAATGGCCATACTGCCCAAGGTAATTTATAGATTCAATGCCATCCCCATCAAGCTACCAATGAGCTTCTTCACAGAATTGGAAAAAACTGCTTTAAAGTTCATATGGAACCAAAAGAGAGCCCGCATCTCCAAGACAATCCTAAGTCAAAAGAACAAAGCTGGAGGCATCACGCTACCTGACTTCAAACTATACTACAAGGCTACAGTAACCAAAACAGCATGGTGCTGGTACCAAAACAGAGATATAGACCAATGGAACAGAACAGAGTCCTCAGAAATAATACCACACATCTACAGCCATCTGATCTTTGACAAACCTGAGAGAAACAAGAAATGGGGAAAGGATTCCCTATTTAATAAATGGTGCTGGGAAAATTGGCTAGCCATAAGTAGAAAGCTGAAACTGGATCCTTTCCTTACTCCTTATACGAAAATTAATTCAAGATGGATTAGAGACTTAAATGTTAGACCTAATACCATAAAAATCCTAGAGGAAAACCTAGGTAGTACCATTCAGGACATAGGCATGGGCAAAGACTTCATGTCTAAAACACCAAAAGCAACGGCAGCAAAAGCCAAAATTGACAGATGGGATCTCATTAAACTAAAGAGCTTCTGCACAGCAAAAGAAACTACCATCAGAGTGAACAGGCAACCTACAGAATGGGAGAAAATTTTTGCAATCTACTCATCTGACAAAGGGCTAATATCCAGAACCTACAAAGAACTCAAACAAATTTACAAGAAATAAACAAACAACCCCATCCAAAAGTGGGCAAAGGATATGAACAGACATTTCTCAAAAGAAGACATTCATACAGCCAACAGACACATGAAAAAATGCTCATCATCACTGACCATCAGAGAAATGCAAATCAAAACCACAATGAGATACCATCTCACACCAGTTAGAATGGCGATCATTCAAAAGTCAGGAAACAACAGGTGCTGGAGAGGATGTGGAGAAATAGGAACACTTTTACACTGTTGGTGGGATTGTAAACTAGTTCAACCATTATGGAAAACAGTATGGCGATTCCTCAAGGATCTAGAACTAGATGTACCATATGACCCAGCCATCCCATTACTAGGTATATACCCAAAGGATTATAAATTATGCTGCTATAAAGACACATGCACACGTATGTTTATTGCAGCACTATTCACAATAGCAAAGACTTGGAATCAACCCAAATGTCCATCAGTGACAGATTGGATTAAGAAAATGTGGCACATATACACCATGGAATACTATGCAGCCATAAAAAAGGATGAGTTTGTGTCCTTTGTAGGGACATGGATGCAGCTGGAAACCATCATTCTCAGCAAACTATCACAAGAACAGAAAACCAAACACCGCATGTTCTCACTCATAGGCGGGAACTGAACAATGAGATCACTTGGACTCGGGAAGGGGAACATCACACACCGGGGCCTATCATGGGGAGTGGGGAGGGGGGAGGGATTGCATTGGGAGTTATACCTTATGTAAATGACGAGTTGATGGGTGCAGCACACCAACATGGCACAAGTATACATATGTAGCAAACCTGCACGTTGTGCACATGTACCCTACAACTTGAAGTTTAATAATAATAAATAAATTTAAAAAAAAAAAAAAAAAAAAGAATCTGACTGATCTGGGTTCAAATCCTGGTTCTGTACCTTATTAGCTGTGTTATTTTGAGCAAGTTACTTAGTCTCCCTGTGTCACTGTGGGAAAATAAAACCAACCTAAGATTATTTTGAGAATTAAATGAAATAATATAGTCAAGTTTCTTAAAAGAGTGTCTGACATTCATTGTCTTTTAACAAATGTATTGAACTAGAGACATAAGGCAGACAAAATTAACCCCCACGAGGGCTCTGTAACAAATGCCCAACAGATAATATCCAAATAGCCATTATTATTTTTCATAAGATCTGTTTATTTCCCAGGACATAACCATTATCAAGTGCTCGGAGAGAAAAATCAAAGAATGATCATAGATTCCTCCATTGCCTCCCGCCTCCCAGCCCATATCCATTCCATCATGTCGTGCTTTGAGAGTGTGCCCTCTTCTCCACTTCACCTACCGCCTTGACAGTCCAGGACTATTATGCAAATCATAACCCTTTTTGTGAACTTCTTATGACCGTCTTGGCCATCCATTCTTCTTACATCCATTCTGCACATACTGGTTGCTGATTTTTTACCATTAACATCATTGATTTTATTTGCCCCAGACCCTCAAATGGCAAACCATTTCACATGAAATTAATCTCAACTCTTCCCATGCTTCTTGAGTTGGGTGCTGCCTTACCTCTTCCTAGCATCATGCACCCTATGTAGCACTATTTTCTAGACACCCTGGCCTTGTTGATGCTCTTTCAGCAAACCAAAAGCTGTTGCTTTCACTCTTCTCTCTCTTATATCTTCATAGAGCTGGCCATTTGTCATGATTCGAAAGTCAGCTCAAATGGACTTCCTTACGTTGTTCTTGACTTCTGCAGTTGGTCTCAGAATAACACCCTATTTTGTCTTCTTCATAATATGAAATCAGTTTGTCTACTTATTTATCTTTCTACAACGTCTATAGCTTTCTAGAATTTAAGATACTATAAAAGCAAGAACCTCATCTACCCTGCCAGCTGCTAGATCCCTTGTGCCTTAAAAGAGTACATGGTACATAATAAGTACATAATGAATGTTTGTTGAATAGTATCACACTGAGACTCCAAATGCTGCTTCAGTTTATTCACAAGTTTTCCAAGTCATTTAACTTCCTACTTGAGGGGAGTTTAGGCCCTTAGAGTCATGAGTTCAAAGAACAGAGACCCAAGGAGGTGATGAGTCTTACAGAATTAGTTAGTGTTAGAGCCTAGAGAAGATCCCTGGGACTTTGAAGGTCTAGACGAGTGCCCTGCCATAATATTGGTTTGCTAGGCAGGAGTCCTCTGACCCTCTAGATTGTCCAGAAGAAGGCAATGAAGTTTGAAATCATATCAATCACTTTCAATGGAATTAAGGTCTGGACTGGGTGGAGGAGGAGAAGTATGCTACTGAAACTAAATAAAGATGGGACAAGGGCAGAGAAGGCACTAGCGCACAGAATCCCCCACCCAACACACACATACAAAAATTACTTCTTTATCACCATGAGTGAAAGGACCTCAGATTCGTAGCTACAAGTTGTCAACATTCAAAGCATGTATCGAACACTGTTCTAATTAATAGAATTATAGAGTCTCAGCATGGAAAGATATCAATTCTTCTCAGATGCTTTACACCATTTACAATATGTCTGCCTAGAAGTCATCCACCTCACTTTTAAGTATCTACAGTAAGGAAGAACTCATTGAGTCCCAAGGAGGCTCATTCTGTCTTTCAACAGCTCTGAGTATAAGAGCATTCTTCATTAAACTGGGCTAAAAGCCACTCTTGTATATTTTATTGATTCTAGTTTTGTCATGTTGGGTTATCTAAAAGCAGCTATCATGTCACCCCCTAGTTTTCCTTTGTCCAGGTTTTTCTAATACTTTTTCTATGGAATGATCTTTCATTGACAAAAGATTCATTTTTGCTGGTCTTTCCCTCTCTACATGGTTAGATATGTCAGCATTCCTCATGAAGTAGGTCTTCAGGTATAGGAAGAGCAGTTTAGAAGCCAGAAATTTCCTTGCACTGGAAATTATATTTATGTAATGTAACTAAAGTTATTAGTCTATATGAGTACTCGCAACCACCCCCAACCCACCTCCAGCCCATTAAAAATAATCCTGCATTGACTTCTAGGTTCCCACTCCTTCCCAGTCCTACTAAAGAAGGATTTTTGCTCACTGAGAGAGAAGCTAAGTTGACCTACATAATAAAGTGATAAAGGGGTTGTGGCCTGGTTATCAAGGAAGAGTTTTTTTAGAGCTCAAGTTTATAAGAAGGAAACACTAGAGCAACTGCAGGATGTAAGGGAATTGGAGAGAAAAAGAAAAGGTGGCATTATGAAGCACCAATGTGGCTTAGTAATGGAATTCTCTTAGATATTCTCCAAGAAATTCAAGTAGAAATTTCTAGTTGCTTTTAGCTGCTTTTAGTTGTTAGACTATGTTCCCTTGAATGTGACATACCACTCTATGACAACAGGGGCCACTGAATTTATAAAGTTATGGACATTAACAATTCCGTAGCAATGATAATGATTTGTATTTACAATGATTTCACTGTACTAAGGACTTTACATTTATTATCTCATTTAATTCTTAGAGCAACCCTTTGAGATATATGTTATTATAATCCCCGTTTTTCAGATGAGGAGACTGTAAAACATAGAGGTAAAAGAAATTGTTTACAGCTAAGCAATGGTATAGTTCTCAGACCCGTGTCTAACTCTAAATCTCATACATTATGTCTCACTGTAGTCCTTGAGCAGAATGGCCTCGGTGCTTGTCCAGTAAGAAAAAGAGAAACAGCCAGAGGGATGGGCCTGGAATCCAGGAATTAATTATCTGCTGCTCTAGGGAGAACATACTACCTAAAGCCTGTCTCAAAGCTGACAGTCCAGCACTGAGATCACTGAGATCAAAAACAAAATCAAAGTGATATTGAGGTTTCTGGAACATTCCTTAGAAAAAGATCCAAACTTTCAAAAACTTCAATCTTATTTTCCACAGTATTGATTGCACAATTTTAGCCCACGGCTATTTTTTTCCTTCTTGAACACATCAATTCAGAAACTTTAAAGAACAAAATTGTGTTCACAAAAATGTAATTGATAAAACTAACTCTTTCCTAGCTGACTTTTTATGGTTTCAGCTAAAATGCAAGCTAAACTGAATTCCATAATGGACTATACTTCATAATAATTGTAGTCTATTTGTATGCAAATAGCTGAACGACATCTCTCAATTTCAGACTCTGGCGGTAAACTCACATCAGTTTTGGGTAGATTCTAATTATGAATCTGATATAATAGGTATTGAATTAATGAGAATCTCTTACACCAGTTTTGAGAGTTAGCACTCATTATTCACTATTTGAATCTTAAAAATGGAGTATGTTTATGATAAAATGTATTAGGTGGTGCCATTATTTAGTAACTATTTGATCTGAAATGGTTATTTAATTTCTCCCAGACCACAGTGTTAGAAAAATGAGAATAATAACGACTCCATGATAGGATTATTGGATAATGAGGTAAGATAATGTATACAAAGTACTTAGGAAAATGTTTGTGGATCAATAAATTACAGTTTTTTCTATTCTCTGTTGCTAGATCACCCTGAAGGTCCCTCCAAGTGGCCAAAACTTAGTAACTCCTTTGCAAGGCATTGCCTTGCTACAGATGTCCTAGAAAATGTTCCCTCCATGACGAGAGCCCAACTTTAATGTGAAGACAGAGACAATCTTTAGTAAGAACTGAGAAAGCAGGAATCAAACTCATAAGACAGGGCCAAGTAGACACATACATAAGGTCTGCTCTGGGTCAACAACTTGCCCACCTAGTGTCACATAACACCCTCTGGCATGAATGATGCCCACCCTGCCTTGCATTTCTGAGGACAAGGGCCATAGAAGGAAGACAACATTCTTTACAGGAGATGTTTATTTTCCCATTAATAAAGGGAAATTACTTTGTTGGTTAGGAGCCCAGATTTTAAAATTACTCTCATGGCTGTATCTAAAACCAATTCAATGTTTTAAAACTCAAATTTGTTTGGCATAATAGAGTTGAGGCTATCAGATCTTGTGACATGGCTAGTCATAAAATGTTCCCTGGGAACAAGAATGGGGCATACTGGGGGGAGTGGGAAGAGAAAAATCATAATCACTTATGTTCAGATGGGCATAGTGAATGCCTGGGTGAAACCTAGCTTCTGAGAACACAAAAAAAATCCATCCAAATGGGTGGAATATGGTTATCCTACTTGTTGGCAGTATAGTGTGTTTAAAGGACACCAGGCTTTAGAGTTGGACAAAAAGATCTTGGCTCAAATCCGGGTTCTGTCTTTTATTCTCTGGGTGACATTGGGTAAGTTACTGACCTTGCCAAGCCTCAGTTTCTTCAGCTGTGAAATGAGGATCATAATATTAATTTTGTTATGGGGTCTAGGATAATATAAGTAAAACACTTGGCTCAATGCCTCATGGATTATAAGTGCTCAACAAATGCTAGCTGTTGTTATTGTCATTTTGTTATTGCTGTTTGTGTGTTAGCAGCTATTATGTGCTAGTTAATCCACCTATTTTGTCTCTTTTAGGATAAAACACCCTGTCATGTTACTATTAACATCCCCATTTTATAGAGGAGAAAACTGACTCATATATCCAATACACATAGTTAAGAGAAAGCAGAGCTGAAATTAGAACCTAGGTCTGGCTGATTTCAAAGCCCATGCTATCTCCGTTGCTTCCATCACCACTGTGGAAGTGAAAAGCTTCACTTGTAAGACGTGGGCTGTAATCTAAGAAAGGCTTTGATATGTGAAAGTAAGTGATAACAGGACATCCTGACAGGTGAGTATGTAGAATCCTGGGGAAAATTTATTTCAGAGATCTGGACAAAGAGGCCTGTGTTCAGGGATATCAGCAAGGTCAATCCCAAGGGTGAATTCAAGGGCTCAAGGTTACAAGGCCAGACTTAGAACAGAGCTGGCTCAGACACCAGGGTAGATGGCTCCAGGTTACCCAGAAACCCACTAGGGTTTTTTAAACCCCTGTTGGCAGCAGGAAGAACTAGGTTCAGGGTATGGGGTGGCACCAGTCATGCTACAAGTAGGTTTCAAGTAGATCCAGATGTGGGGAGGAACAGAGGAGAAGCAGGAAATCAGGCAAGTCCTGACATCAGCAACAACCAGTCGATTTACACTTTTTTTTTTTTTAACTTTGCAAACAGTTTCCCTGAAATTGTGCAGACACAGTCTTAAACCTGTCAATTCTGGAGGCTCCAGATTTATATATGAACACTGCACTGTCATTCTCCAAGTGCAAAACTACAAAATGCAATGTTTCTTTCTCTTTATAGCTATCCATTCTTCCATGACCTTGAGTTTGATGACAGCTGCTTCTCTAGTTTTTCCAATTATTAGGGACCTTCTCCATGAGCATTGGCAATTCTAGAAATTAGGTAACACTCCCTGGCCTATGACTTGCACCTGTGACCCATGACAGAGGCAGTGTTCGTCTATTGCAGAGTTAGCACATATGGAAAAATAGATGAAGTCACTGCCTTATCCACGTCCATGACAGGCATTATTAATCAATCACAGCACCCTTTGTAATTTGACCTAGAATATCCTCGCAGTTATGCTCCAAATCTAATCAATGGATTAGATTTAGCGCATTATAAAACTTACTGACCAGTGAAGCCTAGTGGTTTACCTTTCAATAAATCACTGAATTAAAAATAAAGCTAATAATGGCAGTTTTAAATGGACTTCCTGGTTAATTGTACAAATAAATGCCTAAGTGCATTGGAATCTCGACAGAATAGGAAAAGCAAAAACAAATTTTAAAAATCCTCATTATAGAAGAAGGAATAAGGAACTCTGAATTCTTTTATTACCTATCTGACTTAATTCAGCTATGTGAGCTTCTACTATGTGTCAAGCTGTATTCTAAGAACTTTACATGTTATCTCGTTTAATACTCATAAAATATTAGATATTTTCATTGATTTTTTTAAAAGATGAAGAATATAATATTAAAGAGGCTAAACAACTTCATAAAGATCATGCAAGGTCATCAGAGGTAGCAATGAGATTTAAATCCAGTCCACCTAATTTTGCAACCAGTGCCCTTAACCTCTACATTTTATATTGTCTAACCAGATATATAAAGGCCAAAAGAAAAAGAAAAAGCTAAGTTGGCAAACAATGGGTATGCCCTAGATTCAGAATATTCTTAAGGTGGTGAGAGTTGCTAATACAGCAGCAGTTCTTTCAAGGCTTCACATCAGTCTGCCCCATTGGGGACCAAAGAGAATCAGGAGCCATGGCAATGCAGGACAATCACACTCCACAATTCCAATGGATTGGGACATCGGGAAATTTCCCTTTGGGAAATTCTGTTACAGCAGTTATCTAGGACATGAAAGAAAGACTATGTGGGCACATGGCCCGTGATTCTTTCTGCTCTATCAGGTTCACTGACTTAACAGAATCTCTCTTCTCTCTAGGGCCACATGCATAGCCCCAACAGATGCCCTTGCCATGCACAGGAGGATAAACAATGACAGTCAATGTCAACTCATCAATTACAATGTAGGGATCAATCCTAAAGGCCTTGACATTCCTGAAGTCTGTTGTAGCTACCACCTCTCATTTCTTTAGCTTATGAGTAGTTCCAAGGGAGATGGGAGCGCAGCTGGGAGCTAGAGGACCCTACCCCTGTTCAAATAGCAATTAAATCCCTCAAATCTTCTCTTGCAGGAAGAAAATTGTGGCCATTCTAGCACGAGCTTCCTCAACTTGTCTCCATCTCTGTTTTTCTCTATTATCACTTTTTCTTCCTTTTTTGTGCTTTCAGAAGAGAAGCATCTCCTTATTGACCAATGCTGCTGCAGGTCCTTCTGGTGCTCTGTTCTGCAGTTTCCCTGGGACATTGTTCCATTGATTCTCTCCTCCCTATCTTAGAGGGAAGAGAGGTAGCCCAGGCAGTCAAAATTTTCCTCTAGCCTGTAAAACATTCTTTCCTTTGAGCCTGCTACCCTGATGTTGCCTGATCTCTTTCTTTTCTCACTGTCCACCAACATTCTTGCAAAAGTAATGTACACCCACCAGCCTCTACTTAATCACCACCTCTCACTGTATTACCCCCAGAATAGCACATCTGTCCCCACAACTCCAAGAGAAATGACTTCTTTTTGGTCAACCACATGGATATTTGTATCAGATTGTGCAGTGAAGACTTCCGTTTATAAATGAAAGAAACTAAGTCACCCTATTCAAGACTAAAGGGGGAAGGGAGTGTTTGTTTACTGCTTCACATTCCCAAACCTTGAAAAGGGCAGGAATGGACCTGGCCAGAGAACATCATCAGGATGCTCTATGTGACTGCCCATCTGTCTCTCATTTCTATCATTATGTGCCAACAGGGAAATGGGGCCATAGACCATTTTGGTCTCACATTTTTCATTGTGTTCCCCAGTTTGTTGGGAAAATCCAGAGAAAGGAATCAATTGGCCTGCCTTGATTGTATGGCCACTTCTTGAACCATTCACTGTGACCAGAGGAAAGCCATGGCAATTGGATCAGCCTAGGTCCTCTGTCTATAAGGCTGACTAGAAATGGGCAGCATCTGGTACTAGAAGCAGCTGGGGAACCACATACATGCCTGCTGGGGAAATCATAAACTGTACAGCCACCATGATTTATGTCTACTAAACAGACTTATGTGTACAGTTGAGGATTGTGCAGAATAAAATAATAGATGGTGGAATGGTGGTCATCATCAAAACCACACAGCTATGAGGGCTGAGCAAAACTATTAAGATGTCTTTGCAATTCTAGCCAAACATATATTTAAGATCTTGTGTCAAGTAGACCTAATGGCTCTATGGGACCTGAGGTCTCTGACTTGAAGGGACATCCAGTAGGGCCAGATGTCCCAAAATATGAGCTCCATCTGCCTGCTGCTTTTTTGCCCCTGGAAACCCCTTTTAGTTTCAAATTTTCACAATACAAGTGCAAGCCCCTATGAGAGGGCTCCTGTCATAGTTACAAATTAACAGCCCTGGAAAGAGTAGTTCACAGACAAATCTGAACAAAAAGACCCTGCAGCAACAGAACCAGAAAACTCCTGAGAATTTTGGGACAGTGGAAAAAGGACGTGGAGCTGCAGGAGCAACAAGTCTTTCCCAGCTTGAATTTAGCAGACAGTAATATCACATGTCAGGAGAGTGTTCTGACATTTTCTAAACATTATTATCCCCCTCAACAGAAGAAAACAGTGAGGCTAAGAAAGATTTGTTGAAGACTTGTCTTGTGTCAGGTGAACTAAATACTGGCCAGGATTTAGCTCAACCCCATTGTACAGATGAGAAAACTAAAGCTCCAGGAACCTGACCACATTTACACAGCTACATAGTGGCAGGTTCGGAATTCTCACTCAGATCTATTTACCTGGCTCCAAAAGATTGCAGATGGGGCAGTGAACAAATACAATAATTTGTTTCAGAAACTAGGTTTTTTGACTTCCAAGTTAGTGCTCTTTTTGAGGAGTACACCACCTTTCTTATTTAAACCATAATGTTGAACAAAGCATTTCCACGAGAGCAATGTCCTTTTTTCTCTTTACATCTGGGAGGTAGGCAGGAGGTGGGTGATTTTCCCTACTCAACAGATAAAGGGACAAAGGCTCTGATGATAAACTTAGCCCAGTCAGGATGTCATTCTAAACCCAGCAGGGCTGGGAGCCCTGCAGGCACTTTGCTTTTGCTTTCTATAGTCATCTTCCCCCCAAGTCAGACAATCCTGGAAACCAGGGCCAGGCTGGCTGTTTGAGTGAGCTCATCTCTCCTCGTTTTTCAGCTTCAATTTCTCATGACTGTTTTACATTCTGAGCCTTTGCTCTTATTTTCAGTCTTTCATAAAGAAAAGTTGTTACATTAGAATTGAGTGACTGTCTGCCTCGTTCCTCATCTCGAATTGTATTTTTACATTATCAAGTAAATTAAAAGCCATACATTACAGAAACTCATTTAAAATTCCGTTTAGCGCACATCTGCAGAACTTTTGCTGATTCAATGAATGCCCCACTTACCAATCATGTGTAAATCAGCGTTTTGCTGTGGGGAATACGTTAGGGCCAGCTGAACTGACAGTGTCCAGTTGATACTTTCTCAAGTTTCAGGTTCTCTCTAGCCCTCCTCACCTGAGCCTGGGAACAAGGGGGGAGCTAAGCCCAGGAAGGCAACGTGACTTGTGGGGCATGTGCCCACGACTTTACACCTCAAGAAGAAGAGGGAAATGACCCATCCTCGGTAGTGGCAACATCTCTGGCAGAATCACCACTAGTATAGTAATAGCCAATAGCTAGAACTGGCTTCCGGGGCACGCTACCTGTGCAGTTATAAAAGGCACAGTGTTGAAAGAGTCCCGTGCTTAGTTTAGTTATCTGCTATTGCCAAATGAAATTCTTGATCATGTTTTAGCAAAAGTCTCTCATTTTCATTTTTGCAGTACACATTACACAGTCAATTTTGTTGACAGATGTCATTTAGTGAATACTTTTCTCCAAGTTAGACCTTGAGCTTCTCTTGCATCATCTAATTTAATATTTACAGTATTCAGTTATTCAACAAATATTGAGCCACTCATTAGGTACCAGGCACTGTGCTAAGCCCCAGGGATGCTAGAAGAAATAAGACAGGCGTGGTCTCTGCCTTCATGGAACTTACACTCAAACAGTATAATCAAAAGTAAATCAAAACTATAATAACTATTCTCAAGGAAAAAACAATAATAAAAGACCAAGGTAAATATATTAGAAAGGATTCATTTAAAATAAAGTGACAAGGAAGGGCATTTCTGAGAGCCTGAGAGGTAACAATTCTTGTACTCATTTTACAGATAAAGAAATTGAATCTCAGATAAGTTAGGTGACTTAGCCAAAGTCATAGAGCCAGACAATGGCAGTGGCAAGCTCTGAAATCAAGTCTTTCTGACCCAGGCGACAGTGTGTTATAACAAATCTTTTCAAACTTCAAATAATAGTAATCGCTGGGGCTTGTATTAAACTATAGATTCTGATTCTTGGATGGTGCTGATGTTGCTGGGCCCAGAACCCCACTCTGAGTATAAGGCCCTAACCCCCTGTGTTAGTGGACATGGTTGGGTGACTGCAGACAGAACTCCTGGGCACTAAGTCCTGGAAAGGTGGTTCTTGCCATCAGAAGTGATGGGTAGTGCCAGAGGGGCACAGTGGAAACTCAAGGGCTGTAACTCCTCAAGGATTTCATGAATCTGCAAAAACCCTGGGGGAAAGAATGAAAAAATCACCCTAACAGTTCTGACCAAGAACTTGGAGAAGGGCTCACCTACAAGAGGAGTTTTGTCCACCTCTACAGATCCAAAGGTCTAGGTATATCACCTTGAGTGCTAAGAAATGTTTCTTTCTTATGTCCAATTACAGTCTCTCTTATTGTATCTTAAGCTCATTTTCTTTTGCAAATTTCTTTATGAAGAAAGAACACAAGCAGTTAGCATTTCCACATATTGAAGTTAGTTTCAAGTCATCTCTTCTGTTTCTAAGTCCAAATCTAAATACCTCATTGCATTTTATTTTTGTCTTTATAGGAGTATGGGAGTCATTTTTAAAAATCTCTACAATAATCTTTTTTCTGATTCTTCTGCAGTTTTTGTGAGCCAAATATGACATTATGAGATCTGACTAATTCATAGCAAAAATAACCACTTCCCAGCCCTCATAGAACACACTTCTTTTTTCCCCACAATATATTAAATTTATGGTCAACTATGAATGCCAGGTCTCTTTCTACTGTTTATGTATATGTTGAGTCTCTGTTCTCTGTGTTTGTCTTTTTTGTTAAGTACTGAAACTATGGCGATTAACACAGTAGCTGCCGCATAGTAGATAATTAATAAATATCAGTGAAATAAACGCATAAACAATCTTGAACTAGTTTTTGCTGAATTATAACTTGTTTTTAAAGTGTATTTCTGTGCTTAAATCATTAGGAACCTCCTTGAAGGGGGAAGTGACCTCACTTAGAGCAAAGACATGAGTGTAGAATTACCTGGAGGCATCTAATAAATATTTTCCATGAGTGATAGTTGACCAAAGAAAGAGCAGAGTCTGTAATTTTTGAGATGATGTAGAGAAAAGAAGGACTAAGAAAGACTATAGGACTGGGAATCAACCAGCCAAGCTTCTAGCATTGGCCATACCCCAAACTGGCTGTGTGACCTTGAGGAATTCATTAGATTTCTCTGGGCTTCAAGTATCCTAGCCAAGATACGATGGGTGGAATGAGATGATCTCTAAGTTTCTCTTTAGCACTAACAATCTGTGGATCCATATGAACACTTGTATCAGGGTTTAGAAAATAGAAACCAGTTGCCAAAAGACAAAGATTTGTTTAGAAATGCAAGTATCTGTCAGAGAGGATCCTTGGACAAAAACAGCTCTTGCTTTCTCCTTTGGAGTCATATTTTCCACTCTTGTGGCTTATTGCAATGGTCTTTAATGAATGCAGTTTTCTCTGTGACCCCTTTCTGTTTGTCATGCCTAGCTAGATTTGTGTGGTGCCTTATCACACCATTTGGCTCTGCATCTGCCCATGTTTTGTTGCAAAGTTCACAGTACTCCTCGTGGTGTGTTTGATCTGCCCTCGAAACTCCCATTGACTTTGTGTACTCATTGCCTGATAAGGCCCATTTAATCTGCACAACTATTCAACACAAAGATGGATAATTAAACATTCTGTGGATTTCAGTCTCATTCTCCAAGATGTAAGGGGTTTCCTGGCAGCACTGTCTGCCTGAATCCCTCGGAGCTTCCTGAGAACTCTCCCTTCATAACCTACAGATAAATCACACTTCTTCCCCCAGAAACATAGCTACTCTCTCTTTCCTAAGGGCATCTACTTCATTTGTACCTGGGCCACGGTTAGAATATTTCAGGTAATTTCAGCTCCAGGAGGGCAACACTGCAATATGAGTTGGCCTCCATTTACCTCTGTTCCTTCCTGCCTGCCCCCTACTGAGAGCCTGTTTTTGCCAGGAAATTTTGTTTTTGTTTGTTTCCAATCCAATACACAAGCTTCCCACAGGTACCTAATGTGCCATCTGCATTTTAGCAAATATTATCTCCTCATTCAGCCTAAATCAAGGGCTTTTCTCTTAGCATCTGGAATTTGTAGGTATGCTGCATGCACTGGCAGAGCTAACCATGAGAGGAAACAAAACAGCATCTGTGAAATGGGATAATATAGGGACAGAGGCCAAGGAACTTTGGAGTAAGCAAAAGAGAAAACTCCAGCTGTATTCAAGGGAAAATTAATCAAAGCAACATGTGTTGTGTATTTTAGACCTACTATGTGCCTAGCAATGTGCTGAATGCTTTTAATAATGCCAACTACTCATCTCAGTATCTCCATGCAGTATTAGTTTCAACTTAGAAGGAGTAAGGCTAGGAGAGAAAAAAAAATAACTTTCTCAAAGTCAAGCAACTAATAAGTGGGTTCAAACCTAGGCTTTCTTTTTATTAATTTGTGTAAATTTATGGGGTAGAACTGTAATTTTGTTACATGCATAGATTGCATAGTGGTGAAGTCAGGGCTTTTAGGGTATCCATCACTCAAATAACATACATCATAATCACTAAGTAATCTCTCATTGTTCATCCCCCTCACATCCTCTCACCTTTCTGGATCTCTATTGTCCATTCCACAGTCTATGCCCATGTGGACATATTATTTAGCTCTCATTTTTAAGTGAGCACATGCAGTAGTTGCTCTTCTGTGTCTGAGTGGTTTCACTAAGACGATGACCTTCAGTTCCATCCATGTTGCTGCAAAAGACATGATTTTAATTTTCTATGGCTGAATAGTATTCCATTGTGTATATGTAACACATATTCTT
This sequence comes from Chlorocebus sabaeus, assembly GCF_047675955.1. Taxonomy (NCBI): domain Eukaryota; kingdom Metazoa; phylum Chordata; class Mammalia; order Primates; family Cercopithecidae; genus Chlorocebus; species Chlorocebus sabaeus. The sequence goes on from NC_132911.1 coordinate 121,524,397, forward strand.
TATCCAGTCTTTCAGTGATGGGCACTTAAGTTGATTCCATATTTTTGCTATTGTCAATAGTGTTGTGATCAACTTAATGGGTGCAGGTATCTTTTTTATATAGTGATTTATTTTCCTTTCAAACCTAGGCGTTCTTAACTTTAAAATTTGTGTTCCTTCCCTTTTTTATCAAACTGCTATGAGAGGGAAGAGTAAATGTGAGGACAAGTGCAGGAGAGGAGAGGGAGATACAGGAAAGGAAAGGATGTAGGTACATTCACAGCTGCCTCAAGTGGCACTCAGAGTGTGTCATCAATGCCAGTGATCTGTCATCAATACCAGAAACTACATACACTTTACAATTTGGTTCCAGCACAACAAAAGTCAGTACATATAACTCTCTTCTGAATCTTTCATCATCAGGCTTCTTATTGGGGAATTCTCCAAGTGTGCACAAGTGTCTACACATCCCCATGACCTATTTAGTAGTCAATGTTTGGGGTGCAGGCCACCCATTCTTAGTTTCTAGCCTTGCCCACCCATGTATATGCACTATGATCTCTGACTGTAAGCAAGCATGCTAAAAATGTAGTAGTCTACAACAATATCATCGCTTTATTACTACCTCTCATGGTTCTGAGGGATAACTGGGCTCAGCTGGACGGTTCTTGCTCAAGGTCTCTCATGTGGCTGCAGCCAGACAGTGGCCTATACTGAAGACATCTCAAACACTTCTTCATTTGCATGTGTGGTGGTTGGTTCTGTCATTTAATGGCTCACTTGTGGCCTCTCCATGTGACTGGAGCTTTCTCACAGCACAAGGCTGGGTTCTAAGAGAAGCAGCGTGAGCGACCCTTGGGAAGCTGGGTCAAGTTTTAGGCCTTGGATGTCTCACAGCATCACTTTGCCCATAGCTCTGTCTAGATTCAAGGGGAGGGAACATAGACCTCACTTCTTGATGAAAGGAGTGTCACTGTCACATAGTAAGAGGAGTGTGTGCAATGGATCTTATCATGACCATCTTGGAAACTATATTTTGCCAGAATCCTCCCATTTTATTTATGTCTCATATGTGACATATACTCATCTTTTCTCCCAAGATCACCATATCCCATACCACTACAGCATCATCTCAAAGTCAGGATCTCAAGCACTAAGTAAGATACACTGTGGGTGAGGCTCCTTGGATACCACTCCTTGACTACTGTTTCTCTATCTGAAGATGTGTGAACTAAAGAGACAAGTTATCTGCCCCCTAAAGACATCATTTTCTAAGCATTCACTCTGAATTGGGCCCCGAATCTGGCATTTAGATGAGTTACTTATCAACAGTCCTGAGAAGTAAGTAATATTATTTCTAATTCCAGGCATATCAAAGTAGTACGTATTATTTCTAATTCCAGGCATATCAAAGTAAGTACCCAAGATCTTATAGCTACTAAGAGTCTTTAGCTCCCCAATGAGGCTAGTTGAACACACATTATGTAAGACAAATTATAAACACCTTAACATGCAGCTAACTTATATTCAGTAGTATTAATTTATATTCAGTAGTAATTCTGAAAGTGTCCACAGACCACAAGGAGTCCCTGAAATATTTGCAGGAAACCCAAGAAGTTAAAACTGTTTTCATAATAATATTAAGACTTTACATGCCCTTTTCACTTGACATTTGCACTGATGGTACAAAAGCATGAGAGTTAAAAGGAACCAGGCCTCCTCAAAGAAATAGCTGAGCCAGGGACTGGAGCAAAGTCGGTACAAAGATGAGCCAGTAACAATTTATCAGGCCAGAAAGTGAAAAGGTGGTCAAGGAAAAAAATGATTGGGCCACATCACAGACATAGGAGACAGCTTGGAAGGCTCCTCCTGGCTAGATCTGGGACAATTTTAGGACCAAAATAATTAAGTTCTGGGAAATATTATAAACGATTAAAAAAAACCCAGAAAGTCATGAGTTTAGACCAATAAAAGATAAATAGATGATAGATAGACACATCATAGGAGAATAAAAGAGGGCTCTTGCTTACAGTATAATGCTAAGGCTAATTGGCACATATGGAGGGGATGCTGAAACTGGAGAATCATCATTTTGCAATCTCCATAGTTGTAATCTCCAAAGATTGGATCAGGCAAGAGCTATCAATGGATGCTAAATCTAGGAGATTTTTATGAGAAGCTGAATTTGCATGGTCTTGAAGGATCTCATCACACACTATTTATTGTGGTAAAAGAGAAAAATAAAATAAATTAAAAATTAAAAGAGTGGAAAACTCGAACCACACCTGGACTAATGATCACAGTTAACGTTACTAATGAAAGGCATATGGTGATTGTGTGACTTCACATGTGGCTTCTGAGAGACACTCATGCAGTACTCCGGCACAGGATGCATAATGTGAACCTAATCACAATGCAACATCAGAAAAACACAAAACAAAGGATGTTCTGTTTTTTTCTTTTTATAAGTGGATGCATGGAGGAAGATGGCCTCTACTCTTTAAAAAGCGTCATAAAAAAAGGTTGTGGAAATGTTTCAGATTAAAGGAGGCTGAAAAGACAAGATAACTAAATGCAATACTACCTGATACTGGATCTTGTACCTGTAAATTATCACATTAGGTCAACAGACAAAACTGGAATACAGACAATAAAAATGTTATCAGTGTAACTTTATAAAGTTGATAACTCTACTGTGGTTATTGAAGAGAAAATTCCTTCTCTTAGCAAACAATTATTGAAATATTTAAGGGTAAATGGCCATGATGTATGTAACTTAAACTCAAATGATTGAGGGGAAGAAAAGAGGTGGGGAAAGAGGGTAAACAATAAGGCAAAAGGAGAAAAATTTTTAAATGGTGAATCAAAATAAAGAGTATCTGGGTGTTCCTTGAATTATTTTTATTTTTGAAAATTTTTAAGGTAAATGTGTCTCCAAACAGAAAATTTAAAGTAACAAAAGCAATGGTGGAGCAAAGCACTGGTGTTTTACACAAATTGAGGCAGTGCCACGAAATGGTAGTAGGTGTTGTGGTGTATTCTTCACCACCACATACTCACAATGAAAGAAAGAAAAGAAAAGGAAAGACAGAAAGAAGGAAGGAAGGAAGGAAAGAAAGAGAGAGAGAGAAAGAAAGAAAAAGAAAGAAAGAAAGAAAGAAAAAAGAAAGAAGAAAGAACAAAAGAGCAAAAGAGAGAAAGAGAGAGAGAAAGAAAGAAAGAAAGAAAGAAAGAAAGAAAGAAAGAAAGAAAGAAAGAAAGAAAGAAAGAAAGAATGAATTACTAACTTTATTGTGCTCTGTGCCCTGAGTACATGTCATTTTAATATTGGGAAGACCCAAATATTGGGAAATGGGAAGCATACATATAGCACTCCTGCTGTGTGCTGAAGTGTGATGTTATCTCAAGGAAAAGCAGGAAGGTGTGCACGTGCTTGAGGGCTGCGCTGCAGTTGCTGCTTTTGTCCATGGGATTCCATTTTGAGTTGGAAGGACAATTGGCAGGCAAACTACGGTTATTCAGACAAATGATGGTTATCAAGCAGACACTCTCTCAAATATGAAGGAAATGCGCCTATCACTTGAAGGAAAACAACTGACAAGATTTTTTGCTAATAATAAACTTTGAGGTTTCATGTTAAAATTAGAAAACTTAGTATCTGACACTATGAGCTTGACAGCTTCCCAATATTTAAATATGTTTCTGATGAGACTGGTAGTGATATTAAGTACTATGATTTTGTATATTGTAAATGAAATGGGTCAATATTTGGAAGATCTGCATTACTCAGTGAACCAATATTTTCCGAATGACCAACGCATGATGATACAAAATTATGCCTGGGCAAGCCTCATTCAAAGTGCAAAAAACACTAATGGATTTTAATGTAACTAAGTATAAAAAGTTTATTAATAAGGTTTCAAAGTTTTAAGAAACTACTACTTATCAAGTTTTGGTATAGTATCAAGAAAGAATCTCCATAATTATCTGAAAGGCTACTAAAATACTCCTTCCCTTTTTTACCACACATCTGTGTGAGGCAAGCTTTTTTTCGTATACTTTAACCAAAATAAAATATCACAGCAAAGTAAATCCAAAAGCAGATAGGAGAATTTCTATGTTTTCTATTAAGCCAGACATTAAGAGATTTGCAAAAACAGAAAACAACGTTGCTCTTCCAACTAATGTTTTTTATTTTAGAAAATATAGTAATTTTCTTTTATAAAATATATAATTTATGTTCATATGAATGAGTATACTGTTGTTACTTATAGATGAATTAATAAATAAATATATTTAAAATGCTAATTTTTAGTATCTAACATGGAATCCACAAAAAAAAAACTCCTTGGGATCCTCAGGAATTAAGAGTATAAAGGGTTCCTGATATCATTTTGTGTTCTTGATGGAAAGGGTGGTAAACCCAGGTGCCTGTGCTCCCATTATGGCAGCTGAAGTTGTACTAGGATGCTGCCTCTACACGTGCTTGCGTTAACCACACAGTACAGTCAAGGGCAGGCAAGTAACCTAAGCTTGGCCAATTGGACTTTTTCTTCTGGCATTTTAGTTATTGAATGAAATGAAACTACAGTAGAAGATATAGTGTATGTTCATTCATTCTAGTTTTTGAGACCATATGGAGGTTCCTCGTTCCTCTCTGTTACAAGCCCAGTTTCTTCAGCTTTCCTTTCATTCTAGCATGACAATACATTTCTCCACACGGATCACTCCCCTCATCTCCATATTTTAGCCACCAGAGGATCATGTTGCTTGCTACCAAAAAATCTTAATAATACATTAATCTCTTGCTTTGCCCTGGAAATGATTTCTCCTTGAATTTCCTTCATGCTGCAATTCTGCTCTTTACCTTGAGTGTCTCATGTCCTGATTCTGAAAGCTTTTTGCTCCTGCCTGTGGGTGACGCCCAAGAGTTATAGCCTACTCATTCTAGTCAATCCATTAATGGCTGGAATTCAGGCTTAAAACAACTCACATTGGTGAGAAACATGGCTTCTAAGACATTTTTTGTTTCTCATGAATAAATTTCACTTTGGAGGAGCCCAGGCAATTTCCTGTTTAACCAATTAAAGCCCATTTTGTTTGTTTGTTTTTAAGTAGGTAAAGATATTTAGAGATCTAATAGGCTTTGTAGAAATAATTTATTATGTTTTTTCATCATGGTTATTGTTATATGATAAATGAAGAATCAAAGGGAACTCCTGGTGATAAAAACACCAGATTTGGAATCAGAAAACCAGAATTACAGCTGTAACCTGTTTTAAAAACGTATTTTCTGCTTATGCGTATAGCTATAACTTTTTTTTTTTTTTTTTTTTTTTTTTTGAGATGGAGTCTAGCTCTGTTGCCCAGGCTGGAGTGCAGTGACACAATCTCGGCTTACTGCAAGCTCCGCCTCCCGGGTTCATGCCGTTCTCCTGCCTCAGCCTCCTGAGTAGCTGGGTCTTCAGGTGTCCGCCACCACGCCTGGCTAATTTTTTTGTGTTTTTAGTAGAGACGGGATTTCACCGTGTGTTAGCCAGGACGGTCTTGATCTCCTGACCTCGTGATTTGCCTGCCTCAGCCTCCCAAGTATATAGCTATAACTTTTTAACTCACCTAAAGGTATGTCCTTGAGCAAGGACTAAATGATCTCATCAGGCCCTTCCAGTTCTAGAGTTATATAATTTAAAGTTCAGCAAAGCTTCACCAACTATCACTTCCTACTCTATCCCTCCCTAGACAAGAATTGACGCCTACCTCTTATGAGCAGTGCCGTTGGCAGGTAATAACACAGGCTCTGGGTGCAAGTAGACAGGTGCCCAAAACTGGGCTAAGTGACCTCATCTCATCTGAAAAATGGGAATGATGATATTAAGGTATTGTTTTGTGGATTAATGAGGTAATGTGCATAACACATTTAGCACAAAGCCTGTAATAGAACAAATGCTTGGTGAAAGCAAGCCATAATGCTATTATAGCTATAGCTGAACACACTCTTCACAGATTATAGTCATCCCGCCACTAAATACATTTTTGCAGACAGCTTGCTATTTCTTCTTCTGTAATTCTAAATGTGTTTTACCTACAACTCAGTAGGAGTTAGGCTAAATTTATCGCTTTGCATGGAATCAGCAAAAACAGTAATAGGGTATACTGTCAGTGAGTAATGGCATATATTTGTAAAGGATCAGTGTTTCCTGCAAAGGAGAGGAAGGATTCAGCACCCCATCTAGAAAAGCTCCTTTGCTGCTGAAATTGAATCTGTATGCTGCTCTTCAGTGCATTACTTTATTGTGAGGTAACTCAGGAGATAAGACAACAGAGCATTGTGAGCAAATAGATCACATTCAGAAGAAGCTGCCTCTCAGCACTTGTTTTTCTTGTGCTCTGCTATGTCCCTCCTATGGCCTGAATTGTGTTCACCCAAAACTCATATGTTAAAGAACTTTAGGATGATTCCCTAATCCAATATGATGTCCCTGTGAGAAGAAGAAATTTGGACACAGACATGCATGAGCAGAGGGAAGACCATGTAAAAACACAGAAAAAAAGATGGTCATCAGAAGCCAGGGAGAGAGGCCTCAGAATAAACCAACCCTGCTGACATCTGGATTTTGGATTTCCACTCTCCAAAGCTGTGAGAAAATAAATTTCTGTTGTTTAAGCCTCTCAGTCTGTGCTCCTTTTTATGGCAGCTTGGGCAAACTAATACAATCCCCAAAGCCTAAAAAAGTGTCTGGCACACAGTAGGTATTGAATAATACTTGTTGGATGAATACAAGAAGAAATGGAGCAGTTGGCAGCTGACACCCAGTTTTAATGAAAGCAAGTCTCAGTTCACCCAGTACAAAACAGTCATTTACTGACAGGTGGCTGAAAACAGTCACATAAGCATGTCTGGAAGCTCAGAGGACTCTCAGTTCTCTGTCCTTTTTGAAACTCAGAAGATGCTTTGGACAAAAGGTCAGTGGGGCAAAGGCAAAACTATTCCAACACCAGAATTTGCCTAACAACCACTGTACAATCTTTACATCCAGGGACACTCTGTTATGTTCATTCCATGCAGGTCCCACTCCTGTTCTTTGAGCACACCAGGCAAGCTTCTGCTCCAAGGCCTTCACATTTTCTGTTTCCCTTGCCTTGAGTACTCGTACCTCAAGATATCTGCATGGTTGGCTCTCACCTCTTTCACAATTTCACTTCAAGTCATCTTTTCAATGGGTGCTTTCCTGACCAGTGCATCTAAAATGTCAACCCCCTTGTGCTAACACTTCCTTTCCTTTTCTCAGCTTTTTCTTTCCTCTCTTGTACCCACCACTACCTAATATATTACAGATTTTTCTTCTTAATCTTATTGTTTTCTCCTCTAATAAAATGTAAACTCTAAGATAGTGGGGGTTTGGGTCTGTTTTGTGCATCCATTATGATGTCTCTACTGCCTGTAACAGTAATGCCCCACTCAATAAATATTTGTGTAATTAATGGATAAAATGAATTGAATACAGTGGGAAAGCTATGGTTTATACTTGAAAAATAGAGATGTTTGTGCAACAGCAGAAAGGTAATACTTATTGGATTTTCAGAAGATGGATAGATCACAACTGGTGCGTGTGTCCTCCAAGGCCGTAACATAACAGCTGGATCTAAGAGGATAAATGGTAGTTGGAAATGGAGATTTGAGGGATTCCAGATACAGAGTGACTCTTAGACAGGAATCAGAGAGGGAAACATGGGGTATACTTGGGAAATTTTGAGAAGCCTTGTGTGAAGGAGAATATTCAGGGGAGAGTTAGAAGATAAGGCTGGGGATATCAGAATATCAAAGTTCTTAAATCTAAGATAGGGATTGTGATGTGTTTTTGTAGGGAAAGTGGACTTTTAAGTTTTTCAGTAAGCAGGAAGTGACAGAATTGGAGCTGTGCTTTATGAAAATCAATTCAGCAGGCCAGGCATGGTGGCTCATGCCTGTAATCCCTGCACTTTGGGAGGCCGAGGCGGGTGGATCACGAGGTCAGGAGATGGAGACCATCCTGGCTAACATGATGAAACCCCATCTCTACTAAAAATACAAAAACTTGGCTGGGCATGGTGGTGAGCACCTGTAGTCTCAGCTACTCGGGAGGCTGAGGCAGGAGAATGGCGTGAACCCGGGAGGCAAGCTTGTAGTGAACTGAGATAGCACCACCGCACTCCAGCCTGGGTGACAGAGCGAGACTCCGTCTCAAAACAAAAAAAAAGAAAAGAAAAAAGAAAAAAAAGAAAAAAGAAAATCAATTCAGCAATTAATAGAGTGGTTGAACAGCAGAGGGGTGGGAGATGAATAGGCCATTGATGAAGCCATGTTAATAATCCAACAAGAGTTAATGAGGTTCTGAATTAGGCTGACAGCAAATAGAATGGAGAGGAAGAGGCAGAAAGAAGAGGAGTCAAGGAGATAGAACTGACATCTCTTGACAGCTGATCAGAAATGGGGGATAAGGGAGAAGAAGTCAGATGTAACCGTGAGGCTTCAAGCTTGAGTAACTGACAGATGATGCAGACATTAACAAAATAAAAGAATTGAGGGGGAGAAATTGCATGAAGGTTGGAGTTGGGATTTAGGTTCTTGATTGGATCTGGGATCCCTTATAGCATACTTTATCTTTGAAGGAAGCTTCACCCCTTCTTCCTGGGCCATGTTCCTCAGCCCTGTGGAAGCCCACACTTTCTAGTCTAACCTGATATAGTCAGTGCCTAAGTGCTGTAGAGTCTCTATGGAACGTTCCCAGTGGGCTTTTCTGGGCACTGCTGCAAGACTTGGTGAAGCCTGAGTATGGTTCTAATTTCTTCATTTGTCTTGATTGCTCTTCTGCTGCAAAGCTAAAAACAATAATGATTCTCTGAGCCAAAGGATCAGGATCAATTGCCTGGAGGGCTAGGCTCAAAGAAAACAGCCTCCAGTGCCAAGACATCTGTAGGTAGAAGCTCCAGCTTCCCCCGCATGCCTCCATCTAGCCCCTGAGGATGCTCCACAGCTGAAAGCACCAGGTTGGCAGTCATGATGACTTCCTCCTGAGAATGCTTGCTTATAACTTACTGAGCTTTCATTAAGTGTAATGTATCTACTTTAATGAGCAGCAAAATACCGTTTGTAATAAAGCAGTGGCTTTTAGTGTTCCTGGAGTAGTCCCAGTTACATTTAATGTCCTGAAAATTAGAACGAGGGAGGGGACGATTTTCACACAGGAAGACATGGCTTAATGTTAGTAACTTATTATCGAAAGTCACAGGAAAATCAGATCCTTCTATATTATAGCCTCTTTTAATTACTGGTAAGAAGTTCACTATTTAAAGAAAACATATTGTCGTTTTGTAAGGAAAACAGCTATTTAACAACATGACTAACCATTTTCTCAATTACTTGTAAGTTGTAAAGATTTTTCAGATAAGAAATGACATGGTAGACAGGAAGGACCTGGCTCATGTTTCAGTTGAACCACCATGGTAGGCAATGCTGATTTCCTATCTCACATGTATTTTGCCGTCCTCCTTAAGGGAGCCATATTTTTTTGTGGTTCAGGAGTGTGCCTGATTGACTTAAGAGAATCTTCTCCCTGCTTTGGCAATGATTGGTTCCTTGATGGACATGTGAATCCAAATTGGGCCACTGGCAAATGAGAAGGGATATGGCTGAGGGATTCTGAGAAAGTTCTTGCTCACCCTTCAGGTACATCTTCTTTAAGTGATCCTCTTTGTCTACTATATTCTCACACTGCTAATAAAGACAAACCCCAGACTGGGTAATTTATAAAGGAAAGAGGCTTAATGGACTCACAGTTTCACATGGCTGGAGAGGCCTCACAATCATGGTGGAGGGCGAAGGAGAAGAAAAGTCACATCTTTATGGCAGCAGGTAAGAGAGCCTGTGCAGGGGAACTCCTGTTTATAAAACCATCAGATCTCATGAGACTCACTATCATGAGAACAGCACGTGAAAGACCCGCCTCTGTGATTCAATTATTTCCCATTGGGTCCCTCGCACAACACGTGGGAATTATGGGAGCTACAATTCAAGATGAGATTTGGGTGAGGACACAGCCAAACCATCTTATCTACTGAGTGTGAAAGAAAAAGCCTCCATTCTCTGACCATTAAAGGAGCTGTTTTTAGGACAACACTAAAACTGTGACTATCAGAGGGAATCTGAGCTCTGGAGCACACTATGGAGCTTCTAGATTAAAAAATCTTGAATTATGTACCACTCCTGGATTGCAGTTATGTGAATCAGTAAATTTCTTAATTGTTTACAGCTGTTGAGTTGTTACTGCTATTACTTGTCTCTGAAATCAGCTTAATTGATACAGCCACTGACTAATTTGAGACCTTAAGCAGATTGCTTCACCACAATAACCTCAGAGAAAAATGAAAAGGAATGGAGAAATTTGTAAAATATGGAATTTTACAAGTGCTGCATGGGGATCATCAAAGTTGACCTCTCTGATGTTGTACTAATATTTCCACTAATGGCCACGGATTCTTCTAAACAGGTTAAGAGGTTTCTGTGTTAGCCAGGACTCGGTGACATAGCTATATAATTTGAATCTTCTGCTTTAGAGATGAGAAGCAGCTGCTTCTTTTTATTATTATTATTATTATTATTCTTGATTCCTAAATGACCCAAATACAAGAAAAGCACACTGAAATGAGATTTGGGCAGGGACATAAACCCAAACCATATCAACATAAAAGTGCAGAAATATATTTAAAATGTTTATATTTCAATAGATACTATTTTATGTCTGCTTTTGGGGATATTCTACTCCACGTCCCTCATTGTTTTTAATTACAATCTTTATTTGTTTTGCTTGAAATTCATGTGGATTTGTGTATGTATGTTTTGATATCATTTGTCAATTTGGGGAAATTCTCAGTGATTTTCTATTCACATATTCTTTGTCCATTTTTTTTCTTTTCTTATAAAACTATAATTCTACATATGTTTGGTATTTTTATTGCCTCATAAATTGTTAATGCCCACTCTTTCCTTCTTTCTTCTCTCTCTCTTTCTTTCTTTCTTTCTTTCTTTCTTTCTTTCTTTCTTTCTTTCTTTCTTCTTCTTTCTTTCTTTCTTTTCTTTCTCTTTTTTTTCTTCTTTCTCTTTCTTCTTTCTTTCTTGGTTTCTTTCTTGGTTTCTTTATTTCTTCTTTGTTTTTATTTCTCTCTCCCTTCCTTCCTTCCTTTATCTTTCCTTCTTCCTTCCTTCTTTCCTTTCCTCTCTCCTCCTTCTTTCCTTTCCTCTCTCCTCCTTCTTTCCTTCCTATCTTTTTTGTTTATTTGTCTCTATGCTTAATCTGGATTTTTCTACTTTAGATTTTCAAGTTTAGTAATGATCTCTTCACCTTTGCTCAATCTGTTACAGTTTCCCTTTAATTCTTTGTTTTTCAAATAGATCTCAGGTTTGGTGAAAGTTCCCATATTGTCATCTATTTTCTTTAACATATTAATCACAGTGACTTTAAAGCTTGTATCTGACTGACTCCAATTTTGTATCACCTGTAGTTTTGTTCCTATGATTTATTTTTCTCTGTCTTATTTTTGATAGAAATTATAGTTTTTGATTGAATGCTGGATATTATATATGAAAAACTATAAGCACTTCCACTGATGTTTTTTCCTCCAGAGAAGATTCACTCAATCATATATGGCAGATAGCCAAAATAGGACATGTTTCCATTAATTATTGCTGTGTAACAACATTACCCAGAGAGTTAGTTGCATTAAAAAAAAAAAATCATAATCCCAGCACTTTGGGAGGCCAAGGTGGGAGGATCACTTGAGCCCAGGAGTTCAAGACGAGCCTGGACAATGTAGTGAAACCCCATATCTATTTAAAATATGCAAAAATTAGCCAGGAGTGGTGGCACATGCCTGTAGTTCCAGTTACTTGGGGCTGAGGTGAGAGGATCACTTGAGCCCAGGCTGTCAAGGCTGCAGTGAGCCTATATAGTGCCACTGTACTCCAGCCTGGGTGACAAGAGTGAAACTCTGTCTCAAAAACAATACAAAACTAAGCACTTATCAAGCTTGTGATTCTGTGGGTTAGGAATTCAGGCAGGATCCAGCAGGGATACCTCATCTCTGCTCCACGTTGTTTATAGTCACAGCTGGGGTGATTCAAATGGCTGAAGATAATTGGGACAAATTAAATAAAGCCATATATATGGAGCCTCTGTTTTTGTCCACATGGTGTCTCCTGTGGAGCTAGCTCCTTTACTCACATATTTATTCTCTGGGCTGGGATGGCTGGAACAGATGAGAGCTGGCTAGATTCACTTTCAACACATTGTGGTCTTAAGGTAGTATGACTTCTTCATGACAACTGGCTTCCCACAGAGTGGACATGTCAATAGAGAACTTTCCAAAAGGCCTAAGTGAAAGCAGCAAGGCTTCTTTTAGTCTTAGTCTCAGAAATTCCACAAGGTCGCTTTCAGGGCATATTCATACATATGGCAGATTTGGGGAATGAACATCAAAAGAGGAAAAAGCATGTTGAAGTAGATCATGTCATTCTAATTAACATATTCAAGGCGGCATTTCAGACTTTGAAAGTTTAGGCAATTTCTGTTTGCCTCCAGTCCTAGAGTTAGCCCTTCAAGGGTCATGACTGAGTCCAAGGTACTTAGAACTTTTCTTCCTTTGTGGCTCTTAGATTACCATTTGTGTCTCCTTACTACTGGAAAGCTGATGAAACTCCTCTTGATTTTTATCCTATGACTTTTACTCAAAATCTCAGACATTTTCCCTTCTCTCCAAAATATTATTTCCAGAATCTTGATTTCTCAAGTCATGGCTGCCTTTGTGGTCACAAATCTAATTTTTATCTCTTCAGCATCATGAGATTCCCAAGGGCTCTGCTGGATTCTCTGCCTCTTGTGGCCTTTCTCTGTCCAGCTTCTCAGCCACTCATATAACAAAGCTTATCAATAGGCAAATACCCCATGGATAAATTAGGGGACAGAACATTGTGCTTGCCTCATTAAGTTCCCCTTTTCCCTCAATATAAGTGCCTCAAGTCCTGCATACCTTGAAAGTTTCCCCACTTATTCAAACATAGTTTCTGTGCCTTTCTAGTTGTTCTTGATGGTAGGTTTGGTCTGCTACAAGTGACACCACCATCGTCAGAAGTAGAAGTCCATAGCCTTTTATTTGAATGATTTTCACTGGCTCACTACTCACAATACCTCATGTACTGTTTCTGATTATCATATTCTCTAACTGTGACATATTTTCACCATATGGAATCTTCTTGTTTTTTTTACCCAGCTTTCATGGGAATGATGATACCCCTGATCCCCCAGGACCATGTCCTTGATGCAGACACTGTCTATACTTCTTTTAGATTCCCCCAGATAAATACCCTGTCAGGAGACATCTAGTCACAAGCCTTTGGTTAAGCTAGACCCGCCCCCCCACCTTTTTTTTTTGAGATGGAGTCTTGCTCTGTCACACAGGCTGGAGTGCAGTGGCGTAATCTCAGCTCACTGCAAACTCCATTTCCCGGGTTGTTCAAGCAATTTACTGCCTCAGCCTCCCCAGTAGCTTGACACCATGCCCAGCTAATTTTTGTATTTTTAGTAGAGACTAGGTTTCACCATCTTGACCAGGATGATCTTGAACTTCTGACCTTGTGATCCACCCACCTTGGCCTCCCAAAGTGTTGGGATTACAGGCATGAGCCACTGCGCCTGGCCAAGCTAGACCTTAATAGCCTACCCTAGTCTATACAGCAGAACCAGGGTATAAGACACATCATGTTTTTCACATCCCACTTATGGTAGAATACTATAGCGAAACATGTTCCAGACCTATTTACAAAGCTGTTGTGTGTTCTCATACTCTGATTCATAATGTATTATATGGCTTTAAGGTTACTGCTTTGCCCACCAATTACCAAAAGAGAAAAAAATCTAACTTAATAATAATGAATTGGTTTTTAAAAAATATCATCTATATTCATTCCTTCTTCCTTCCAGAGTACAGTAATTTTTATAGCAGGTTGCTAAATATATCAAGGGATAAACCACCACCCATCTGGTGGTATAAAGAAGAAAGTGAATATTAAAAACAAAAACGGCAAAAAGGGCCTCAGCTTCCTGCTCCACCTGTTAATTTTCTTTCCTGAGCACTGGGCTTGCCAAGATTGATGTCAGATGCAGCCTCAGAACTCCCCTACATTGACAGAAAGCATTAGGGTCTCAGATGAGAAAGTTTTTCTTTAGTGACAACTCTTGCAGACAAATCCAGTTAATATGCATGTGTGTGTATGTGCACATGCACATGCATGCATGTATACCAACAGCTTGATAGATGAAAAATGGCTTTCTGATGATTTTTAAATCAATTTTTATAGTTTAAGGGCTTTTTTTTTCTAGAAGAGGAGAAAACTTTAGTAAGGTAGTCAAGTGTTTGACTTTGCTGACAGGCACTTCACAAATAATTTTTGAGTGAATGAATGAATGTGAATAATTGAATGACTAGTGGACTCTTGCACACCTTCTTCAATAAAAACCGAAAGCAAAGCAAAGCAAAACAAAACAAACAAACACAGAAATCCAGTTCTAAGACTAGCACAAAAGAAGATCCGCTACTTGGGGAACATGATAGGGTAGAGTATCCATTTTAACCTTCTGCTCTATATTTCTCACAGCACAGGAAAAATAAGGTCCTGTAGGTTAAAAAGTTATTTTACTAATATTGGGGGATAACAAAAAGAAAAACAAAAGAAGCATAAGATCACCTATTCTGTTTGGTAAGACACAATGTTCTCTCTCTGCGTTCAAAAATTGAGTTCTTAAGAATCAATACAATGATATGGGAGCTGACAGATAAAATGGCCTGTATAAAAAAGAACCTCATGAAACTGACAGAGCTGAAAAACACACTACAAGAATTTCACAATGCAATCACAAGTATTAACAGCAGAATAGACCAAGCTGAAGAAAGAATCTTGGAACTCGAAGACTGACTCTAAAATGAGGCAGACAGATAAAAATAAAGAAAAAAGAATGGAAAGGAATGAACAAAACCTCAAGAAATATGGGATTATATAGACATCAAATCAATAAATCATTGGCATCCCTGAAAGGAACAGGGAAAAACCAAACAATTTGGAAAATATATTTCAGTATATCATCTGTGAAAATTTCTTCAACCTCACTGGAGTGGCCAACAGTCAAATTCAGGAAATCCAGAGAACCCCTGCAAGATTCTATACAAGAAGATCATCCCCAAGACACAAATTCATCAGATTTTCCAAGGTCAAAATGAAAGAAAGAATGTTAAAGGCAGCCAGAGAGAATGCACAGGTCACCTACAAACAGAATCCCATCAGGCTAACAGCAGACCTCTCAGCAGGGAACCTACAAGCCAGAAGAGATGGGGGATCTATATTCAACAGTCTTCAGGAAAAAAAAAATCTTTAACCAAGAGTTTCATATCTAGCCAAACTAAGATTCCATAGCAAAGGTGGAATAAGATTCTTTTCAGATAAGCAAATGCTGAGGGAGTTCATTAACCCCACACCCACCTTACAAAAGATCTTGAAAGGGGCACTAAATATGGAAAGGAAAGATCATTAACAGCCAATACAAAAACACACTTAAGTATACAGACCAGTGACACTATAAAGCAACCACACAATAATAACCAGCTAACAACACAATGACAGGATAAAATTCTCACATATCAATGCTAACTTTGCAAATGGGTTAAATGCCCCATTAAAAAAAACACAGAGTGGCAAACTGAATAAAGAAGCAAGATCGAATGGTATGCTGTCCTCAAGAGATTCACCTTACATGCAATGATAGCCATAGGTTCAAAATAAATGGATGAAGGAAAATCTACCAAGCAAATGGAAATCAGAAAAAAAGCAAGGGTTGCAATCTTAATTTCAGACCAAACAGACTTTAAACCAACAAAGGTCAAAAAAGACAAG
Organism: Chlorocebus sabaeus; assembly: GCF_047675955.1. Taxonomy (NCBI): domain Eukaryota; kingdom Metazoa; phylum Chordata; class Mammalia; order Primates; family Cercopithecidae; genus Chlorocebus; species Chlorocebus sabaeus. Next base: position 121,540,352 of record NC_132911.1, read on the forward strand.
GGCATTACATAATGGAAAAGGTTCAATTCAATGAAAAGAACTAACTACCCTAAATATATATGCACCCACCAGGGAGCACCCAGATTCATAAAGCAAGTTCTTAAAGACCTACAAAGAGACTTAGACTCCCACACAATAAGAGTGAGAGACTTTAACCCTCCACTGACAGTATAGACATTATCAGACAGTATTAAGCAGATCATCAAGGCAAAAAATTAACAAAGATATTCTGGACCTGACATCAACATTGGATCAAATGTATCTGATAGATGTCTACCAAACTCTCCACCCCAAAACAACAAAATATACATTCTTCTCATCACCACATGGCACATACCCTAAAATTGACAACACAATCAAACATAAAACAATCCTCAGCAAATGCAAAATAACTGAAATTATAGCACACTCTCAGACTACAGCATAATAAAAATAGAAGTTAAGTCTAAAAAAAAATCACTCAAAGCCATGCAATTACATGGAAATTAAACAACTTGCTCCAGAATAACTTTTGGGTTGATAATTAAATTAAGGCAGAAATCAAGAAACTACTGAGAAATTTAAATTAAGGCAGAAATTTGAAACTACTGAGAATAAAGATACAACATACCAAAATCTCCAGAACACAGTTAAAGCAGTGTTAAGAGGGAAATGTATAGCACTAAATGGCTCCATCAAAAAGTTAGAAAGAGCTCAAATTAATGACCTAATATCATGACTAAAAGAACTAGAGAAGCAAGAGCAAACCAACTCCAAAGCTAGCAGAAGACAAGAAACCACCAAAATCAGCACTGAACTGAAGGAGATTGAGACACAAAAAACCATTCAAAAGATCAATGAATCCAGGATTTAATTTTTTAGGAGAAAAAAAAAAAAAAAAAAGGATAAGCCACTAGCTAGACTAATAAAGAAGAAAAGAGAGAAGATTCGAGTAAACTCAGTTAGAAAAGGTCAAGAGCAGTTACCACTGACCCCACAGAAATACAAACCATAACAGACTACTACAAACACCTCTATACACACAAACTATTAATAGAAAACCTAGAAGAGATAGATAAATTCCTGGACACATACACCTCCCAAAACTGAATCAGGGAGGAATTGGTTCCATGAAGAGGCCAATAATGAGCTCTGAAATTGAATCAGTAATGAATACCTTACCAATCAAAAACAGCCCAGAGTCATAAGATTCACAGCTGAATTCTACCAGATGTACAAAGAAAAGCTGTTATCATTCCTACTGAAACTCTTCCAAAAGAATTGAGGAAGAAGGACTCTTCCCCTACCCATTCTATGAGGCCAGCATCATCCTGATACCAAAACCTGGCAGAGACACAACAAAAAAATAAAACTTCAGGCCAATACAATATCCTTGATGAACATTGATGCAAAAATCCTTAACAAAATCTTGTAAACCAAATCCAGCAGCACCTCAAAAAGCTAACCCACCACAATCAAGTAGGTTTTATTCCTGGGATGCAAGGTTGATTCAACACACACACATATCAATAAATGTGATTCATCACATAAACAGAACAAAAGACAAAAACCACATGATTATCTTAATAGATGCAGAAAAGGCTTTTGATAAAATTCAACATACCTTTATGTTAAAAACTCAATAGATTGGGTACTAAAGGAACATACCTCAAAATAATAAGAGGCATCTATGACAAATCCAGGCTGGGCACAGTGGCTCACGCCTGTAATCCCAACACTTTGGGAGCTTAAGGCGGGCAGATCACTTGAAGTCAAGAGTTTGAGACCAGTATAGTCAACATGTTGAAACCCAATCTATACTGAAAACACAAAAATTAACCAGCTGTGATGGTGTGTCCCTGTAATCCCAGCTAGTCAGGAGGCTGAGGCAGGAGAATCACTTGAATCCAGGAGGTGGAGGTTGGGGTGAGCCATAATTGTGCCACTGCACTCCAAAATTGGGCGACAGAGTGAGACTACATCAAAAAAAAAAAAAAAAAAAAAAAGTCCAAAAACAAACCCACAGCCAACATCATGCTGAATGGGCAAAGGATGCAAGCATTCCCCTTGAAAACAAGCACAAGACAAGGATGTCCTCTCTTACCTCTCCTATTTAACATAGTATTGAAGCCCAGGCCAGAACAATCAGACAAGAGAAAGAAATAAAGAATATTCAAATAGGATGAGAAGAAGTCAAAGTATGCCTGTTTTCATTCAACATGATTTCCCATAGTCTCAGCCCAAAAGCTTGTTCAGCTGATAAACAACTGCAGCGAAGTTTGAGGATATAAAATCAGTGTACAAAAATCACTAGCATTTATGTATACCAACAACAGCCAATCTGAGAGCCAAATCAAGAACGCAATCCCATTCACAATTGCCACAAAAAGAATAAAATACCTAGGAATACAGCTAACCAGGGAGATGAAAGATCTCTATAAGGAGAACTACAAAACACTGCTCAAAGAAATCAGAGATGACACAAACAAATGGGAAAACACTCCATGCTCATGGATAGGAAGAACCAATAGCATTACAATGACCATACTTCCCAAAGCAATTTACAGATTCCATGCTATTCCTATCAAACTACCAATGACATTCTTTACAGAACTTGAAGAAACTACTTAAAAATTCATCTGAAACCAAAAAAGAGCCCAAATAGCCAAGGCAATCCTAAGCAAAAGGAATACCAAGTTAACTGGCTTTAAACTATACTACAGGGCTACAGTAACCAAAATCACGGTACTGGTACAAAAACAGACACACAGACCAATGGAACAGAGTAGAGAATGCAGAAATAATGCCACATACCTACAACCATCTGATCTCTAGCAAAGCTGACAAAGGCAAGCAACGGGGAAAGGACTCTGTAGTCAATAACTGGTGCTGGGATAACAAGCTAGTCATATATAGAAGACTGAAACTAAAACCCTACTTTCCACCATATACAAAAATCAACTCAAGCTGTATTAAAGACTTAAATTTAAAATGCAAAACTATAAAAACCCTAGAAGAAAACCTAGGAAATAGCATTCTGGACATCAGCCTTGGAAAAGACTTCATGACAAAAACTCCAAAAGCACTCACAACAAAAGCAAAAATTGACAAGTTGGATCTAATTAAACTAAAGAGCTTCTGCACAGCAAAATAAACTATCAATATAGTAAACAACATACAGAATGGGAGAAAATATTTGCAGATTTTATATCTGACAAAGGTCTAATATCTACCATCTATACGAAATTTAACAAATTTTCCAGAAAAAAACAACCCCATTAAAAAGTGGGCCAAGGGCCAGGGGCAGTGGCTAACACCTATAATCCCCGAACTTTGGGGAGGCCGAGGTGGGCGGATCACCTGAGGTCAGGAATTGGAGACCAGCCTGGCCAACATGGTGAAACCCCATCTCTACTAAAAATACAAAAATTAGCCAGGTGTGGTGACTGGCACCTGTAATTCCAACTACTAGGGAGGCTGAGGCAGGAGACTCACTTGAAACTGGGGGGCCAAGATCACACCACTTCACTCCAGCCTGAACGAAAGAGTGAGATTCCAACCAAAAAGAAAAAAAAAAAAAAGTGGGCGAAGTATATGAACAGATACTTTCCAAAAGAAGACATATGTATGGTCAACAAGCATGTGAAAAGAAGCTCAATATCACTGATCATTCTTAGAGAAGTGCAAATCAAACTACAATGAGATACCATCTCACACTAATCAGAATGGCTATTATTAAAAAGTCAAAAAATAACAGATGCTGGTGAGGTTGTGGAGAAAAGGGAATGCTTATATACTGTTAGTGGGAGTTTAAATTAGTTTAAATTAGTGGGAGTTTAAAACCATTGTGGAAAGCAGTGTGGTGATTCCTGAAAGAGATAAAAACAGAATTACCATTCGAGCCAGCAATCCTGTTACTGGATATATACCCAAAATAATATAAATCATTTTACGATAAACTCACAAGCATGCATATGTTCACTGCATTACTATTTGTAATAGCAAAGACATGGAATCAACTAAAAGCTCATCAATGACAGACTGAATAAAGAAAATGCGGTACATATACATCATGGAATATCATACAGCCTTAAAAAAAGAATGAGATCATATATTTTGCAGGAACGTGAATAGAGCTTAAGGCCATTATCCTTAGCATACTAACACAGAAACAGAAAACAAAATACTGCATGTTCTCACTTATAAGTGGGAGCTAAATGATGAGAACACATGGATACATAGATGGGAACAACAGACCCTGGGGCCTACTTGAGGGTGAAGGGTAGGAGGAGGGAGATGATAAGAAAAAATAACAAGTGACTTAGCATCTGCATGATGAAATAATCTGTACAACAAACTCCTGTGACATGAGTTTCTCTATATTACAAACCTGCACATAGTACCACTGAACCTAAAATAAAAGTTTTTAAAATTCAGTTCTATTAACAGATAACCCTCTGAACAAAGTACTTCCAGCTACCTACTCTGTTTCCATGTATTAGAGGCCATATTCAACCATCCCTATCTGAATGTGCCTTCCCACGCCTTCGAAATTCTTCCAAGTTATTCAACAAACAATCATTGAGTACTAACTCTGGATCAGGCACTATATAATCACTGGTGCTTGAAAATGACTAAGATACTATCCTTGCCCTCACATATCTCCCAGTCTTGTGCCAGAAAGGCACCTAAACAGAAACTCCCACTATAATGTGGTATATGCTGTGAAATATGCACAGGATGCTATGGTAGAACAGGTAAAGGATATCTGATCTAGCATACCCTGAGACGGCTGCTGGGAAAAATAGACCAGAAATTCTGGAGGAAGTATTGACTGAATTCACTCTTAAAGAATCAGTGAAAAATCACCTGGGGTACGTTTGGGAAATAAAGATAATAGAATTCTAGGCAGTAGGGACAACATTGCTTGAAGGGACGACAAAATGCATGAAGGCTAAAAACAATAAAATATGTGTAGGTAACCATAAATAGTTCACTATTGCCGAAAAAAAAGTGACACTTGGGAGAATAGCAAGAGGCATCAGGGTTGGGATTATGAGACCTAGAAAACCATGTAAAGGAGTTTGAACGCCATCTCCTAGGTAATGCAGAATCATTGAATGCTTATAAGTAGCAGAGGGATGTGGTTAGACTTGTTATTTAAACCATTCCCTATACTTTGTTTTCTATATGTACATTTGCTATGGTCTGAATTTTTTTGTCTCCCCAGATTTCCTATGTTGAAACTTAATCCCCAATGTGAGAGGATTAAGAGGTAGGGTTTAAGGGAGGTGATTAGGTTATGAGGAGTCTGCTCTCATAAATGGGATTAGTGTCTTCATAAAAGAAGTTTGAAGAAAACTTTTTGCCCTTTCCACCATAAGAGGACACATAGAAGGTGTCATCTATGAGGAAGCCCCCTACCCCACCCAAACACCAAATCTGCTGGAGCCTTGATCTTAGACTTTCCAGCCCTCAGAACTGTGAGCAATAAATTTCTGTTGTTCATAAATTACCCCGTCTAAGGTATTTTGTTGGGGAAATTTGAATGGACTAATACAGCATTCCTCTACAAAGTTGCCCCATAGCTTTCATCAGATTCTAAAAGGTACCCATGACCCAAAAGGATCATGGACCTTGGTATGACAATAATTCTAAATATGACCATTGATCAGAAGTATCTGTTCTCATGTTAAAATAGTCAGATGATAGGACATACCCCATGCCTATTGAATCAGACTTTGGATGTGGGCATAGAAATCTATATGTTTTTTAAAGCTCCTTTAGTGGTACTGATAGGCATACACATTCAGGAGCCATTGATCACGACCAAGAGAGCTAGATCTCAACTCTTAACTACCAAGGATTCATCCACATAGATTCTGTCTCTTTTTGTTTACTTGCATTATCAATGACCTTGTCCCTTGAAGTCTTGACTTCATGTGAGAATGTGTCCTTACTTTAGAAAGCTACAGTAGGATAATCATTAAATTGCTAGATAAGGCAACCCCAATTTTCTTGCAAAAGCCATGGCCCACCATTAGTAATGTAGTTGGGTGATTCTCTTAGAAAATCTGCGATCCAGGCTAACTCAAAAAAGGTAATTAGCTTTTGCATGGCTATTTAAGGAGTGGTTTTGTAGCATTCATGTAGGATGCATAAGGTATTCACCTAAATAACATGAGGACAGTTGTTTCCGTAATTAAAGATTAAGTGATATATTGCAGAGTTGTTGCCTTTAAGCAGTTTGAGGCTTTATTTTTATAGAAACTACAAGATGATGGGCGAGGAAAAAAGGGGGCCTCAAAATAAAGTATTTAGACAATGTTATGCAAAAAATAGCTAAAGGAATTTGTTCCTGCCAATTTCTACAAGCTATAAATAAAGAGTTAGGGAGTGAAAAGGAATAAACCAACATGTAATGCTTCTGAGATATGCTTGGCTTAAAGATACTTTATTCTTCAAAAAGGTTGGAAACAGATTGGCCATAGATATAATATTCAGTGAAAAATCTGAATGTTCTCTTTCTTACCTAAGGAAGGGGGTGGAATATCATGCCCATTTGTTGGAAAAACTAGGTCAGATTATATCCATTCATAGATGCTCTAAGTCAGAGCTAGACTATGGGTTTGGGATCATGAAGAATAACAAAACATATTAGTCACCCGATACAGATAATTTCCCATATCTGTTAAAAATGCAAAATGTCTATCACCCTTAGCCCTCTCCTCCCCTCCCAACTTCAGAAGTCTATCATGATCATTGTTTCTACATGGTTGAATTGTATTCTTGATAATGTCAACACGCTGGTTGATCCTCTGACTCAAGGCGACTTGGTTTGGAGGTGGGTTCATTTTCCCATTGAGAATCTTCAGGCCAATGAATTCAATCTTATTTGGAAACCACAGGTAATTATTTTTTGTTAACCTTGAGCACTCCCACAAGATAGGATAGCAAAAAATAAAAGATTTGGTGGGATTTCACATGCTATATTTAGTGGAAATGTCATATAAACTGGAGGATGAAATCTTCCTACAAAATCAAAATCCAATATATGGAAAGGCTGCCTAAGAAACAGGACTGTCTTACTTAGTAAGAGATAGGCCATTTCTGCTGTAACTTTCTATGATTTTAAGCATTTAGGAAGGCATTCCTTACCCCAGTATAAGTAGAATCTAAGGAGTCCATGGCTAACCTTTAGGGAGTCCATGAAACTCTTTAATGATGTCATATTATGAAATGTCAAATATTGTGTGCATGTGCTTATGTGTATCCCTGAGCCAGAAGTCATAACTTTAATTGAATCTCAAAGAAGTGTGGGACCCAACAAGCTTGAAAACCAATTGCTCTAGCATTTCACAGTAGCGCAAAGCCTACTTTCCTAAGTCCTGGATATCTCCCTGTGGTGTAGCCACTACTTTTAGGAAAGGTGCTGTGTTGTCTTCTTATTGGCTAATATTTGTTTTCAAAAATGCATTTCATTTATTGCCTGTGAATTTGCATATTCATAACACATCTTAAATTGAAGTATAAATAACATAGTAAAGTGCATAGAGAGAGGTTAAGTATAAAATTCCTGGAGTTATGACAGTTATATGTACAATTGTAACCACCTCCCAAATCAAGATATAAAAGATTTAAATTACCCTAGGCACTTCTCTCATAATGCTTTCCAGTTACTTCTCATCTCCTTCCGAATGCAGAGATAACCACTGCTCTTATTATTATCATCACAAATTATTTTTGCCAATTTCAAAACTTCATAACAGTATTTTCTTAATGACATCTTTTAATGAACTTTTCATTGAAATAAACTTTTCATCAAAATTGTTTATTTTTATTTTTATTCCTTTATTTCATATTTTTTTCTTGATGATTACTTTTTGTTTGTACTAAGAAATGTTTTCTTATGCCAAGGTCAGAAGAATAGTCTCCAACCTTTTCTTAAATACCACTGCTTTTGATATGTTGATCTTATATAGTAAGACCTTCATATATTCATTTATTTCTATTTTTTAGTTTTTTGTAAATTCTTTGGGGTTTCTAAATAGTTCTAAATAGAATTAAAATAACTTTACTTCCTCCTTTTCAATCTTTATGACTTTAATTTTCTGTTATTTGTATTACTGCACTGGCTGGAATTCCAGTACAATGTTGGTAATTTGCATGGTTAAGGTTTGCTGGAGATGAAATTTCTCAGCTATTGTCTGTCTGAAAATATTCTTGCCATTCTTTTGAAGGATATTTTTAGAGGATACTTTTTATCTTTGATTCTCAATAACTTGACTATTTTGTGCTCAGGTATATTTTTCTTCATATTTATCCTGCTTGGAATTGAGTTTCTTGGATTTGTAAGTTCATCTCCTTCATCTGTTTTTGAAAAGTTCTCAGCCATTGTCTCGTCGAATATTTTTTTCTTCCCTATCCACTCTAACCTCTTTTTTGGAGGACTCTAATTACTTAAAGTTAGACTGTTAGATATTATCCTTCTCTTGTGGAAGCTCTGTTTGTGTTTTAAATGATTTTTTTCTTTTTACATTTCAGTTTGGATAATTTTTATTGATATGTCTTTTAAGTTCACTGATTCTTTTTTTTTTTTTTTTCTTTTGTGATGGAGTCTTGCTCTGTCTCCTGGGCTGGAGTGCAGTGGCTTGATCTTGGCTCACTGCAAGCTTCGCTTCCTGGGTTCACGCCATTCTCCTGCCTCGGCCTCCCAAGTAGCTGGGACTACAGACGCCCACCACCATGCCCAGCTAATTTTTTGTATTTTTAGTAGAAACGGGTTTTCACCATGTTAGCCAGGATGGTCTCGATCTCCTGCCCTTGTGATCTGCCCTCCTTAGCCTCCCAAAGTGATGAGATTACAGACAAGTTCACTGATTCTTTAATCTGCTACATTCAGTCTGTTGTTAAACTCATCAAATTATTTCTGATTATTTCTATAGAATTTCCATTTAGTTTTTTTTCTATCTTTTCATGTTTTTGCTTAAACTTCTCAGCTTTTCAATAATGTGCATTGTTCTCACTAGATTATTTAACATATTTATAACAATTATCTTAAAGTTATTTCCTGCTAATTCCAACAGTTGGGTTATATGTGGATCTTCTCTATTAATGTTTTCTTCTTTATCATAGGTATATTTTTCTGTTTCTTTGTATGTCTTGTAATTTTGTATTATATGCCAGAAATTGTGTACAAAAATGATAGTTATTACTGCAGTAATACTGTCCTCAGAAAATATCATGCCTCTTCTTCTGTTAGGCTGCTGGTGAGAGATCTCAATCTGATTTGTAATGGAGCAGGGTCTGGGCTTCATTGCAGCTTCAGTTAGATTCTGTTCACCACTGGCTTCAAATGTTTGAGGATGGGGTTGAGACTTTCCCTTCAGTGGGCTTTGGATCTGAGCACTACCACCACCAGACTCTAAAGGTCTCTATAGCTTACAGTTCAGCTTCTAGAATTCCAAGTACCATGAAAATGCTCTGTGCTTTATAGTTCAGCTGCCAGTTTTTTGGGGGAACAGAGGAATTCCCTTTGCTTTTCATCTCTACCCCTAGGTCTCCTTACCTTGGGAGATCTATTTCTCCCCAGGCTGTTACACACTGCTCCCAGCCTTCAGCAAGAATTGCATTGCACTTGATGACAGCACCTCAGGGCATCTATCTCAGCAATCCTGCCCCTTCCCCAGCTTTCATTAAGTCACTACTTTGCATTTGATTAAGGTCCTATGTACCTTAAAAAGAGACTCTTTCAGCCTTCATGCCTTGCTCCCAGGCTTGGGAGAATTGCTGACTTATACTTGGTGAAGGTCCTGTGAACCTCAGGGTTATTTTTCTTAACTTCCCCATCCTTGCCCGCAGTCTTTGGTTGGCCAGTGCCATGTACATGGAGGAAGTTCAATATACCTGGGTGGGAACATCTTTCCTGTGTGCTTCAGAGCAATCTCTCTCAACTTTCTTGCTCTTCCCCTGGTCTTTAGTGGACCACTGCCTTGCACTGTTATGGTCCTCTGCATCTTGGAATGGAGGGATCTTTCTCAGTGTTCTTGTCCTGCCCTCAGTCATTGATGGGCCACTGCATTTTACCTGGTGAAGATCCAGTGTGCCTCAGGGGGATTTCTCTCAGACCTCCTATCCTGCCTCTAGCATTGAGTATCCTGCTACTTCCACTTGAGGAATGCCCCATGGGAAAAAAATGGGCAGGTGAGCACAGATCAATATTTGACTGGATCACCTTGGAATTTGAATTTCTCATGCCAGCCCACTCGTGGCTACCAAAATTTTGTTAGCAGTTTACTTGATTTCTCCTTACCCCAGTCTATGATGGAGTAACACCCTGGAGTTACTAGGAATGAAAGCAGTCATAGGACACTTTTCTTCTAGGAATGCATTGTGTCTTCCTAAGATTTGGTTTATTTAAATTTCTTTGCATCTTCTGCTCTCTGCTAGGCTTTAAGTGATCACAATATTGTAGCCTATTGAACTTGTACTCATTGTACTCATTATAAGGATGAGAGTGCAACTCCTGTAACTTTCTACATCGTAACCAAAAATTTGGAAGTCAATTATTTCATGCCCAAAGTCTTCAGAGCCAGATCTTCTCTAACGATTTTGAAAATAATATGCTTTCCACTATCCTCCACATGCTTTCTCTGGCAAGTGCAGTAGAATCAGATATGACCCACACTTCAGTGTTTTGCACTGAAACTTTTTCATTAGGGGGAAGGAAGATGAGATTCAAGAGAACTATTATTATTATTACTTACATTTTTTTCTGGGAGTACCTACTGTTAGCCAAGCAGTCATCCTGAGCCCTGTCAAACTGAACCTACTAAATCTTTGTGTTATGACGATGTCTTTCACACAGATTTAGACCCTCACTTTTCTCTCTGCTACATACTTCTGGTGGAAGGTGTCCATTAGGTTCTGTTTTAAGACAAAGGTTTACTTCATACCCTTTTCAGCTAGTTAAATCCCTACTAATTTTTTAAGATGTCAGTTAAATGCATATCTCCCATGAAGTCTGCCCCAGCACATCTTACAGCCTTGCTACACTGCTAGTGTAATCCTCACCATTTTCTATTGTGTACATAACGCTAGGGGAAATATGAGACCTCCTTCTTAAAAGTGCCCACAGGGCTGGGTGTGGTGGCTCACGTCTTTAATCCCAGCACTTTGGGAGGCCAAGGCAGGCAGATCACCTGAAGTCAGGAGTTCAAGACCAGCCTAGACAACATGGCAAAACCCTGTCTCTACTAAAAATGCAAAAATTAGTTGGGCATGGTGTCCCATGCCTATAATCCCTGCTACTCAGGAGGCTGAAGCAGGAAAATCACTTGAACCTGGGAGGCAGAAGTTGCAGTGAGCGGAGATGGCACCGCCATTGCACTCCAGCCTGGGCGACAAGAGTGAAACTCTGTCTCAAACAAGAACAACAACAAAAAAGTGCTCACAGATGATCCAGAATTGGGCTTCCTTGACCTGACAGGTTATTATTTCCCCTGGAGTCAGGATGATGGGCTTGACCAGCATCTTCCAAATGATAGGTGCTATGAGGGCAAGAGAGGTGGGTTCCCCTAAGAAAAAACAGGCTGCTATTGGTAGGAAAGGGCACTAGCTGCCAAGGGGGTGATACTTAAAATGCTTTAATTAAAACTTAGTTGATATGGATATCACCAGAAGAAAAAGAAAAAAGTTTGAGAGGAATGCTTCATTTTTACTGTGTTTCAACCTAGAAAGAAGACACAAGTGACATGGCACCCAGGAAAAATGTTCCAACATCCAATAAGAAGGCTAATACCAGTAAATTGGTCTCTGCCAAGGAAATGATAGTCGTCACCTTTTTTTCTTTCTTAACCACTGAGGACCCCTTTGTTAATTTTGCTTCCCTGGACCCCAATTTATTTCAAACACTTTGGCTGCCAAACTGCAATTATCAAAAAATATTAAACCATAGACTCTTAGCAATTATAGCTCAGCATTATTTTCCCTTCTTTTTAACTACATGGCAATTAACCTGGTGGCCAACCAAAAATAAATATACTAATTTCCTTATTTAAATTCTATGTAGCTTTTTATTGGATAAGTTTAGATTTTCTACTCATAGACTTTATAACATATTGAAATATATTGTGAATATGCAGTGAAGATCTTTAAAATAGTTTTAACATTTGACCTAGCAATTTCATGTTTGTTATTTATCCTAAAACAGTGGTCATGGATATGAACAAAGATTTATCTTGAGGAATATTTACCACTGCATGCATTACATTAAATTGTTGTTTAAATATTCACCACATGATAGTAAGAAATTATAAAACACCTAAATTTCCAAGAGCAGAAGTTGAGTGAAAAAATTATGAAATACAGGAAATGGCCAGACAATGGAGCACTATGCAGCATTAACATTTGATTAGATGAGATGATTTAATGACATGGAAATATGTTCCCTATATATAAGTTTAAAAAGAAATGCTCTAAAATGACATATTTGGGAGCAGCCAAAATAGCCTCCAAGTCTCCCTCTTCATAGCTTGACATTTTTTCTGCTCTAAGATGGGATGATATGATCCTGTCTGATTAAAGACACATTTTAGGCCTGTTTTACCAGCATATTTGGTCAAGGAAACCAAGTTATTTGCAGTTTAGTTTGTAACACAAATTCAAACTTGGCAAATAATTTGCATATTGACAGGAGCATGCTTTCTTTCTTTATAAAATGTAAGTCACCAAGAAAGAAACAATAATTGGCACCTAAACTTCATTTCAGTCCGGAGCTACCTCAATTACATTCCACTGAGTAGAATGAAAAACAGACCATCCCTCAAAGGCAGACTAAAAAAAAAAAAAAAAAAAAAAAATGTGACTTAGCACAATTTCTGCTGATGGATTGCTGATGATTCCCGAATGTTACGATGATTTCATGTTAAGAGGCATTAAAATGTGATTATAATTGAAAACCAGAGGTGCCTGTGAACTGGAGGGACCACAGTTTAATTTGGGTCAGTATTAAGGTCCTAAACATTAAACTAAGAATATTTCCTCTTCAACAGGTTAAAATAAACTATTTCGGCAAAATATTAACTATTACTAATGGGTAAAAACTACATACTGCGTGTACCAGGTGCTATTTTAAGAACTTTACATTTATTAACTCATTTAATCCTCAGGAGAGCTTTATAAAGTATAGACTACTACTTACCTGAAGAAACTGAGGCACAGAGAGATCGGGTAATTTCAATGAGGTCACAAAACTACGAAGACAAAGAGTCAAGATTCGACCCCAGGTGTTGGGGCTCCAAAGACTGTAATTTTAACTTGTAAACTTGGACAGTTCCATGTGTCTGAGGTCAAAAGCTAATAAAAACCTTGAATCCACTCTAGCAGGTGAGTACCTCTACTGTATCCTCGAAAGCATATTTGAGCCTAGAGGAGTACCCAGCGTAGTCTAATTTCTCCCCCGGTATTTTGAGTTACTGCAAACCACAGAGGCTGCACAAAGTCGGGGGAGGCTAACGTAGAGGGACGCAGTCATCTACACATAACTTCTAGTTTTCACATCTCACAAGTGGACTCAGTGGAAATGCTCAGACCATAAAGCAACATCATCTGTAATTGAGGTTCGCTCAAGGTATCTTTGCATGCTATAGCATTCATTGAAACATCTGTGAGGTAGGTTGGAACCAAATTTAAAAGTTACTTCTCCAACCAGCCTCCTCATTTGTCCTCCAACTTGGAAATGATTCTACCGTTAGGCACACCCTGGGGCCAGATTTTACAAGTGGCACTATCATCACAGCGTGCCAGCTCAGGACCTGTGTTCACCACATTCCTTTCCGAGCCTGCTCTGATGACTTGCCTTGGAGCGGCCTTGTCCAAGCTCACCTTTTCATCTGCCTTGTTCAGTGCTCAGCAGGCAGTTGTTGTTCAGAAAGTCTTTGTAAGTAACTATTTTAAAGTCACCATTTTCCAAATGGACAAAGTGAAATACAGAACACAAAATGTGATTGATGTCATAAAGCAAATCGATGCTCCCAAATGCAATTTGCCATTTGCTCTCCTGTAAATATGTGAAATTGGTGACTTAATGTTCTTACTGTAAAAATGCCCAAAGAAAGAAAAGAGAGAAGAAGAAGAGCAACAGAGCTGGGGGAGAGCTACCACTGGGATGGAAGGAGAGAGGGAGGAAAACAGGAGAGAAGGAAGGAGTATTCCAAGAACATAAAACCTTACTACAGTGGCCTTGAATCACGGAGCTGCAACACACCTGAAGCACTTAAAAATTCTTTTGAGAAATGCCAGTGTGATATACGCCTCACAAGCCAGCAATTCATGAGCTTGATGCAGTAGTTGAAACCAAAGGGGTAATGGCCAGAGCTGTCAGGATCCAGATGCTCTGGGGCTCGGCCCTGCCACTTTGTCCCAGCACTCATGCGAAGGAATGTTGTGAACTGGGCATATCACCACCGTTCACCCTGGCCTGCTTCCAACACCAGCTGCATCTGGTCTGGAAGATGGCTGTGGCTGGCGGCCTCATGTTCCCCATAAGGCTGGGCGCTGGGCTGCAGCCAGGCTGGGAGTGCTGGCCCTACACCCAGCACACTCTCTGTCCAACCTCATCTGCCTGTCTACCCCAGAACCCCCAAGGAAGCTTGGCCTTTCCTGGCACACAGAATCCTCCTGAGAACTGGCGTCTTTCTGCAGTCAACAGAAAAGATGGAATGAAAACCACACAGATGAAAAGTCATGTCATTTATTAATAATTTCTTTTTTCTTCTATAAATTGGAAGGAAAAAGTCTTTGGTGACACTCTCTATAAAACAATCTATCTTGGATGGCGAAACCCAGACATAAAGTTACACAGGTCAGTGAAGTAAATCAAGATCTATGGCTTTGTATTTTCTCACACGCGCTCTCTCACACATACTTGAGGGCTTAATTATGCTAAGTCATTAATACTCTATAACAAATGGGAAAAACACTTCAGAAAAGACCTGTGGTGACACTACAAAAACATTGGCAACATATTAGAAAACTCTGTCCCAAATGTACATCGTATACAAAATAAGGTATACTTTTGTTTTTTGCGTTACAATTTGCCACCTAAAATAGTTCCAGTTTTTGATGTCTTTCTTTCTGCCCCTCAACATATCCTATACATATTGTTCTCTCAAAATAAGTACACAAGGTTCATTACATGGTAACCAGGTCATTTGCATGGCCCTAGTTTTAGTAATAGTTACAACCGAAAGGACGGGGATGTATTCCTGTAGGAGAAGAACAGAAAACTATTGCAGAAATCAAATGGCCTGAGGCCTAAAAGGCAAATCATTACAAAACCAGAGTGACTGAAAGGCTAGCCTGACTTGATTTTAAACAAGGGTGAGACTGTGCTATCCTGAGGGCTCAGCTTTCTCAAGAGTTGCCTTCTTCTAGTTACTGGGCCATGTAAGTTCCAATTCTGGGTAGCTCATTGAGGTTCCTGATATAAAATGTATTGGAACTCTAGACCAGTGACAACTACAATCCCTACTAGGTAAAACTCATGGAGACAAAAGCCTTTGATTTTTGGAAAGGGCAAAAAGGGGAGAGGTGGTTTTGAGGAGTCACATCCATCATTACAATTATGGTGTAAATAACAGCTTTTTTATCCAGAGGTTCTGTACAGCATTATTGATCTGATGGGAAAGACCACTATCTTAGGGTACTTAATCCCCCAAGCTTTAAAAAAAAAAAAAGACGTGGGGCCAAGCATGGTGGCTTACACTTGTAATCTCAGCACTTTGTGAGGCAGAGGCAGGTGGGTCACCTGAGGTCTGGAGTTCGAGACCAGCCTGGCCAACATAGTGAAACCCTGTCTCTACTAAATATACAAAAATTTGCCCAGTATGGTGGTGCACGCCAGTAATCCCAACTACTAGGCAGGCTGAGGCAGGAGAATTGCTTGAACCCAGGAGGTGGAGGTTGCTGTAAGCTAAGATTACACTACTGCACTCCAGCCTGGGTGACAGGGCAAGGCTCTGTCTCAAAGCAAAACAACAACAACAACAAAAAAAAAAAAACAAAAAAACCCACCAGACTTGGTGTCAAAGAATAAACTAATCTCTTTATGCTGAAGTTCTAATACCAAGTGAGACAGGTTTCACACAGTTTGATATTAATGCTTATTTGCTGAGAACTTAACTCAAAACAACTTTGTCCCTGTAAGCATGCCTGAGAAAATGAGGCTGGTGGTGAAAGAACTTTCTCGGTTAAATCTGGCCAAGAATGACAAAACCATCTGAAAAGTTCTTGTCTGTAGTTGCTGTAAATGGGAACTAGGTAAATGAATTCAGCAACTGGGGTCCTGATGTACTGGCTGCATGTTGATTATATTCACAATTAAAAGGCAGGAGCATTTTTATTTGAGAGTTCATGGCAAAACTGCTACTTTTAAATACTGGAGCTCTCAGAGACCCAAGGGAACACAAGACACTTCCAGGTCTGGGAAGTTTGCTTGGCTTTTGCATCCACAATTCAGCCTTGTCCAGCAAGAATCTCATTCAGATTCCAACCTGGTAAGGCTGTCTTCTCCCTGATCCTGCCCTCTAAACAGGTTTGTTCTTAAATCAAGTGCCCTGTTTTTTTTTTAATTAAAAAAAAAAAAATAGTATATAGGCCTATTCACATTCATTCATCTCACCCCTGATTAAAGTTCAGTAACCTTTATGAAAGGCCACCAGCATAATATTCTTTCAAGTCACCAGGTATTTGAGAACCACCAAAATAAAGGCTAACATAGCCTACTGTAATGAAAACCAAAAGTCATTCTAAAAGGGAAATTGAAGGATGCAACCGGATTGATCCTTCTTTGAGCACCATTGGTAACAAGAAGAAATTAAAGTGTAATGCACATAAGATTCCAGTAACAAGCTTTCCCTTTTTTCTGAAGCATCTATCTGAAAATGTGTTGATACGACCAGGTAGGCCCAACTAGCTATGCTATCTTTTGTGGTATGACTATCGTGATCATTTCATGGATTTTTCTCTACAGTCTCAAGTTTGAGCCATTTTGCTAGCTTGAACAAAGGTGATCCGTATTAATGTGTTGGTAAGCTTTGATATGTATAACCCTTTCATATAAATAAATAAATACATAGCCAGCTTTACAAAAATTACTTTTAAGATCCTGTGTCTTAATGTGGAGCTGGGAAAAGATGCTGTGTGGAAATCCGTAAGTGGCTGAGTCCTCTAGAATTTCTGTAAGCAATTCATTACGTGGTTGGCACTGAACTCTTGCTTGGACCTTGGCTTCTCTCCAATGCAGCACATGTTAGCCCACTTAGGGACCCCTAGTTATCATTAAAGGTGACCAGGAGATAACTCCTGACACCCTACAGAGATGGCTATGATTTGTCAACTTGTTGCAATGCAATACAACTCTTTCCTAACTGAATTAAAATTACATATTACTGTTGAGCTTCACTGATTTGTTAAGCATTGTTCTATTCCCAGTCTTATATTCCAAACGGGAGAAGAACACGCTAGCTCACATCCCAAAGAGATTTGCTCAGAGAATGACATAAAATGAAACTGTGGAGACTTAAAGTGGACGAAAGGTGTGTCATATCCTGTTCTTATTTATAATTACCATTATTCTTCACATGACACACGTTGTTTGTGGAAGATGTGTGTCCTGTGAGCTTGGTGACAGGTCAGTCTGGCAAAGCAGGTCCTTGAATCCACTTGTGTGACTGACTGGTACAATTAGGGACATTGCTTTGCAAGCCAACATGACCACCTAAGTTTCAAGTTAGTTTTGGGGTCACTGAACAAAATATTGCATTTATTTTTTTGTAAAGGAGAAAGACACAAGAATAATTTGCCAATCCTGAAAAAAATAATTTAAATACACATTCGCAAAGGCCAAATGAATAAAGATTAACTGCTAATCTTTTAACTTACTGAGAAGTGCAGCTTAAATGACACAAAACCTATAAGACCAAATGTTTTATAGAAAGACACAAGTGCAAGTACCATGGACTTAATAATTATTTTTCAACAAATGCATAAAAGATAATCACATCTCCTTAAGGGAAAATGTCACATGTTTGAGAATGGACTACGGATGGGTCCAATTAGATGAGAGAGGCATTTAGGGAGCTGTTCTGAGTCATGAGGCTGCAGAGAAAAGCCTCTCTTCAATTGAACTTCACTATCTATGCACGTCTCAAAACACCATCTGGATATGTGGGCCCTACTCCTTGTTCTGCAGCTAGGTAGCCTGTTGAGTCACCTCTCTGGACTTCCGCAAACACTTTCATTCCTGTTTACAGCATCATCCCCAAGCTATCAATGCAAGTTCCTCTTCCTCTCCCAGATGTTTACAAAGAAAGGATGAGGTAAAGTCCACTGGACTTATGGTTTCCACTGACCTAAGACGGCCACGTGAAGCTATCAGAACAAAATTATCTGATGAACTTTTCTTCTAAAACAAAACTGAAAATAAATGGTAAAGAAATATGAAATGTATGAGAGTTTGAGGGAGGGACTCTCAAGTGCTTATTGTTTATTCTGCATAACAAGTGGTAAAACTCAACACTATCTTTCTCTTCCCTGTTTTCTCTGGCCTCTTCCAAGTAGAAGAAAGCATTTAATATCAGAAGTCTCCATTTTTCATAACAGTTAGGGATTTTTTTTTTTCAGCTTATACTTGTAATTTAACAATAATTATAAGCCCAAGATAGCATTTTCAGGGACAGAAATGTTCTTTTCAGCAAGAAGCATAACTAAACTTCTCCACAGATTTAAAAATTAAAAGTACAAGAAACCGTATTCACATTTGTTGTTATTTTGTTTGCCAGATTCTTGCTCAAAACAATGTTTGACCAAAAATGGCATCAGGGTCCCAATGGCTAGACACCTCCTCAGTTACTCTGCAGCAATCCTCTGTTCATTGGTGTGCATTTCCACCTTATTACCCCTGTTTCTTTCTCGATAGAGAAACTCTGAAACTTGAGATTTTCACAAACATTAAAGAGTTCATCTTGTAAATAATCTGTTCTCCCCAATATATTCATTCTTCCTTGGCTTCTAAACCAAAGCCTTTTCCCAGTGCTACACAGACTTAGGTCAATGGTTGAATCTATAACCGTGCCCACACCCCTGCAAGTATTGGGTTACTGTTGTGGGTCTGTATTTCCATCTCACTAACATGCTGGTGGGTTATCCAGATGATTCTTTGTGCAAACTGAACATTTCTTAATTATACTAGTGTTTTCTTGGTACTAATACTAATTCCCCCCACCCCCCAATGAAAAATGATTATCATATGTATCTATCTCAAACATAGAGTTTTCAGTTAGAACTGCCTACCTGGAAGTCGTCATACTTTCTTTCATGCAGCGACATTTTAGAGATAAAGTTCAAGTGGATTTGAAGATTCGAAGTGGAAAAC
The DNA here is from genome assembly GCF_047675955.1 of Chlorocebus sabaeus. NCBI lineage: Eukaryota > Metazoa > Chordata > Mammalia > Primates > Cercopithecidae > Chlorocebus > Chlorocebus sabaeus. Next base: position 121,559,766 of record NC_132911.1, read on the forward strand.
AATTTGCACTGGCAAAGTTGAATAATGACGTTACAACTTATGCTCAGCTATTTCTTGATAATGGGTAGAGTGACTTATTGTGTTTTCCATGAAGTCTGAACTTTTCAAACTGCAGGACACCCTACATGGCCATGACAATGATGTCTGTGGGAAAAGGAATAGCAGCTTTGAAATATTCACAACCAACACAATTTTGATTAAACAAAGAACTCTGGTTTTTAATAGTTTTGATCATTAAAAAAGTTTAAACCTGCATAGCAATCATTTCAAAAATAATTATTTAATGTTCCATAATTAAACTGTACACAACCTAGTCTTGGGACACAGAAGCCAGTGAGGTGAGTTTGGAGCAGTCCGGTGCAGTCCCAGGAGCCAGGAGTCGAGTTCTCATTGGCCTTTTTTTTTTTTTTTTTGTCATTCGGCTCATCTAAGTTTTTGGATAGTTGGCACAATCTGGCTCTGCTGATGAGTGGATCTGCACTGGGAAGAGAAAGCAGCTTGACCCCCGTCCCTTCTCGCTTCCCCTCCCCCACTTGGCCGGATTCCTCAAAGTCGCTCAATGTCTCGGTATTTCTTCCTCAAAATAGAGACCTGGTCTTTAAAGAGGACGGGGTCGAGCCTCATCTGAGAGTGGATCAGCGGCATGTAGCCAAACCAGCTGGCAAACGTATTCATGCAGCTCTGTCGCTGGGCAAAGTGGTCAGGGTCAGCCCAACGGGAAGCCCGAGAAGTCTAGGGAGAAGGAGAGAAACAAGGATGATGATGAGAGAAAAGCAAAGTGAGATGGAAACACTGCAGAAAATGAAGTCAGGCAAATGAGCGAGCAGCAGAGCTCGAGGTCTGCCCCGGCCACCAAGTCTCACCATCTATGCACCTGCTGAAAATGCAATCGCTGATGCTGGTTTTTCCCAAGGTATGCTACGTTCCTCAGCGTTAAAAACACAGTAACAAAGATTCATGTTGACTTTAACTCTCTAAAATTTATTGACTAATCCTCTGGTCAGTCCATGACTTAGCAACTGAAGCTCAAGTACTACAATGACTCAATTTAAAACTTCTCTTTGCTCTTGGGACCAGGTACTAAGATTAACGATGTGTTTATGCTTTCAAAGATAGTTTTCCAAATCCTTCCTGTTTATGTAGTTAATTTAGAAATACCAACCAACTTTGAGAAGTCTACTTTGAGAAGTCTATCTTTCTCTCTATCCATCACTTCCTCCCTTCTACTATCTCTTTACATTTATAAGGGTCCTACTACATCCTTTGTTAAAAGTTCACGTATATAGTTGAAGAACAAAATAGCACCTTTTACATGTCAGTCAAGGCTAGTGTTATGCAGCATCTAAAATTCCATTTTCTCTTCTGTAGCCTTCCCATTGATGTGACTCCATGAGGATGAGAAGGGGAGATTCAGTGGTAAATAGGGCATGTTGCTGTAAAACTAACTTTATACTAAAATCTCAAAATTCTGTTCTTCTCTTAACCCAAGAATTGTTGGCTTTCCTATTCAACTAAAACCCCCAAAGGTTACTTTTTAAAGGGCAATCAGCCCTCCAAAGAATCACTGCTCGCCCAGAATAGAAAAAAGATTAACTTTCGACGAACAGAAAAGATGGCTACCATCTTTTTAGCTCTCTGTGTTGCCCCTAAAGTTGGTTAAATATTTTTAGATCATGCAATGATTGGCATTGATTTAAAAAGAATGCCTTAAATGACTGGAGTGCTGAAATTTAAATAGAATGACTAAGCACATTGTCTTTAAATCCTTGTTTATATGAAATATGGAAAAGACGGGCTGCCTAATTGTGGGGAAAAAACCCACAAGCCCATTTATGTCAACAGGCAACTCTTTAATGATGTATATGTATGCATGTGTGTTCAATGTGTTTGTTGTGCTCACATTGTTAGAAAAACACTTTCATGGGAAGATACATTTTAGTGTGAGAATCAGTAAGAGTCACTTTAAAATCCCAGTGTCAACATGCTCAAAAATAACATTGAAGATAAACACAAATGTCAAGTTTTCTCTGAACAGCAGAATAACAAACAAAACACTATTTGTAAAGTGTTTTCATGGAGTTCATTTGAATTTCACAACAATCTGGTGAAGTATCTACCCAGGTAATAATATCCCCATTTTATAGCTGAGGAAGCAAGTTCAAGAAAGTTAGAGTTATTTGTTCAAGGCTAGAGAGGGGCAGAACTCAAGCTTCATTCTTCAGCCTTTATATGAGGAGAACTCGATAAATCAGAGAAAGATATCAAATGGAGCTGACTGGTTGAGTTCATATCAGAGTAGACAGTCCTAAACGTAACTTGTGTTGACCCTAAATGGATATGGGTTTGTGGGCCTTTTTTTTTTTTTTTTTAAGGCAGAATCTCACTCTGTCACCCAGGCTGGAGTGCGGTGGCATGATCTCAGCTCACTGCAACCTCCACCACCCGGGTTCAAGTGATTCTTGTGCCTCAGCCTCCCAAGTAGCTGGGATTACAGGTGGACACCACCACGCAGGGCTAATTTTTGTATTTTTAGTAGAGACGTGGTTTTGCCATTTTGCCCAGGCTGGTCCTGAACTCCTGAGCTCAAGCAATCCGCCTGACTTGGCCTCCCAAAATGGTGGGATTATAGGCATGAGCCACTGTGCCCAGCCTGTGGGCCATTTTTGATTGGCCCACTCATTCCCAAAGGGTGCCATACTCAGGCAAAAATACTCATATATGCAACTAGAAATACTTTCTAGAGTTTACGCTCATTCTTATTAAAAATTTTTTTTAAAGTTTCATTGAATCATTCAGGTTATCATTTTGCTTCTAGATGTTAACATTTATTCTGAGTCAACCAACATCTATTAGAAAAGATGTTTTTCTTATGTAATAAAAGCCTAATCTTAGAGGATGATATCCATTTACTTTACCGGTCATACAAACATTAAATAAATTACTGTGTATGATGGAAAGAAGGGGGGCAAATATAGTACCTGAATACACCTAGTTAGACCTAAGGTTAAATTTAGATTTTTCTGTAAAGATGTAAGAAATTACTAGAAATACTGTTTGGTAGAATTAGAATAATCTATGAAAATAGCACAAATCCACCCCATAAGAAGCCTTGTATGACTAGAGTTGCCTACTTACTGAGTGTTCTGAAGAACTCTGAGTAAAAAATATTTTTAAAATGTCATGTCTTTAAATAAGATAATATACAGTCATGCACCACATAATGACATTTCAATCAGGGTTGGACCACATAGATGACTATGGTCCCATATAACTGTAATACCCTATGTTTATTGTACCTATTCTGTATTTAGAAATATTTACATACAAAATATTGATCACTGTGTTACAGCTGCCTACAGTATTCAGTACAGTGACATGCTATACATGTTGTAGCCTAGGAGCAACAGGCTACACCATATAGCGCAGATGTGGAGTAGCCCTACACCATATGGCGCAGGTGTGGAGTAGCCCTACACCATATGGCGCAGGTGTGGAGTAGCCCTATACCATATGGTGCAGGTGTGGAGTAGCCCTATACCATATGGCGCAGGTGTGGAATAGCCCTACTACACCATATAGCGCAGGTGTGCAGTAGCCCTACACCATATGGCGCAGGTGTGGAGTAGCCTTACTACACCATATAGCGCAGGTGTGGAGTAGCCCTACTACACCATATGGCGCAGATGCGCAGTAGCCCTATACCATATGGCGCAGGTGTGGAGTAGGCTGTCCCATATAGGGCTGTGTAAGTACGCTTGATAATGTTCGGAGGGTGACAAGATCGCCAAATGATGCATTCCTCAGAACGTATCCTCATTCTTAAGAGATAAATAAAAATGTAAATAAAAATGTTTGGGCACATAATAGACGATACATCTTGCCTGAATTCGAATAGTCTCTCAGCCTTAAACATTCTTACAAATCCTCTTATCTGTTCTTTCCGTAATTAGAAACAGAATTTTCCACCAGACTCTTGCTAAGGACAGCTCTTTCGTCATAACCAATACCTAGAACAGTACCTGATAACATACTAAGTACTAAATAACTTTTTATAAACTTTAAATTATTTATAAACTTTAAATTTTTGTTTACTAAATTTAGTGAATGAAAAACTGTCAGCTTAACTGAGGCCTAGCTAAGATTTCCTTTGCAAAAGCTATATTTGTATATGTTTTCCAATGCCTGCAAACAATACTCTCTTTAACATTTGTATATGTTTTCCAAGGCATATGCAAATCCCCTCAAAATTGAACTAATATAACCAGGTTAAAGTATGTTCATTCAGATTAACCTCAATCCTGCTGGATACTCCATGATTTAACATGGGTGAATCTTAATGCTGTTTCTTAAGGTTTTTTATCTGTTTTTTCTTTTTCTTTTTTTTTTTTTTGAGACAGAGCCTTGTTCTGTCACCCAGGCTGGAGTGCAGTGGCATGATCTCAACTCACTGCAACCTCTGCCTCCCGAGTTTGAGCAATTCTTGTGCCTCAGCCACCCGAGTAAGCTGGGATTACAAGCATGCACCACCATGCCGGCTAATTTTTTGTATTTTTAGTAGAGACGGGGTTTCGACATGTTGGCAAGGCTGGTCTCAAACTCCTGGCCTCAGGTGATCCGCCTGCCTCGGCCTCCCAAAGTGCTGGGATTATAGGTATGAGCCACTGTGCCTGGCCAAGGTTTTTTATTTCTTACATATAGTAGGGGCTCTGCTCAAGATGAATAAAGATAGATGAAATTCAGCATATTCAGATGGACCTGATACCAAGACACCGAGGTGTACAAGGACAAGCAGTGGAATCCACAGACCCTGGGATTCAATTCCCAGTGACAACTTGTGGCAATATGCTTAAATTCACTAGACACTAGTTTTCTTATTTGTAAAAAGAAAATGTTGGATTCTATTTCCTTGAAAATATCTTTAATACTACAATTTTATAACTCAACACAATATTTTACTTCACTTTTATTTCACATATTATTTCAACTGTGTGAGGCAGAGTTCACCATTTCCATGTTAAAGATGAGTCAACTGAGTTTCAGAAGGAAACTGACTCGTCTACAGCTTATAAACGCTGATTCTAGAACTGAAAATTGAATATTGTGACTCCTGCTATGTCACCAAGACACAATTCAACTCAACTGCAAGCACCAGAAAACTGTGTTAAAGAGAGTATTGTTTGCTAGATATTAAATAAGGTACCTACAATCAACTTTCATAAGTTATTTGTAGGGCTTTAATCCTGTGGAGGGCCGAATGTTTGTGCCCCCTAAAATTTATATGTTGAAGCTTAATTCTCAATGTGATGATATTTGCAGGTGACGCCTCTGTGGGATGATTAGGTCATGAGGGTGGAGTCCTCACAAATGGGAGCAGTGCTCTTATAAAAGGGACTCCAGAGAACTCTCTTGCCCTTGTTTCTACCATGTGAAGACACAATGAGCAGAGGGCTGTCTATGAATCAGGAAACGGTCTCTTGCCAGACATGAAATCTGCTGGTGTCTTGATCTGGGACTTTCCAGCCTCTAGAACTATGAAAAATAAACGTCTGTCATTTAAGCCACCCAGTCAATGGTATTTTTGTCATAGTAGCCCAAATGGACTAAGACAAACTCTAAAGACATATCTTTCTCATGTCACCTTAAAGATTATAGGACAGCTTTATATTCTTGGCATAAAGATACTCTTAACCTGTGTCTTCCTAATTATCCCTAAACCAATCATACACTCTTTCCTAGCTTTCAGACGTGGTTCATTTCTGGTTTCTCCTCATTATATGCTCCTGGGTGGAACATCTAGAGGTACATGAGTCCTCATTACCTGGGGCTGAACCACCAGTGAGTGAAGCAAGGGAAGAGGGCTCTTCTACACTCACTTACCTGTCCCATCATTGTCTCCTTATACTGCTTCTTCTGGGTCACTTTGATTGGAGGCAATTTTGTCACAGCAGACACCAGGAAGTTCATGAGAATGTCCTCACAATTGGCCAATTGGTCCACCATGTTCTTCAGGCTGGCTGGCAGGTAATGGGAGTACAGGTAGTGATAATATCTGTAAAAATCAAAGATGGGTTTCACAGGGGACCATTATCACACGATGACAAGTGGACTTCTGAGACAGAAAACACATACCCATTCTTTGAATCCCTAAACATGTCATGAATGGTAATGACAATGATAATGATGATGACGATAACTATCACTTCTACATTACTTGTTATATACCAGATAGTGTTCTAAAGTGTTTTACAAGAAATGCTTCATCTAGTCATCAGAAGGAGCCTACAAGGCAGGCTCTATTATTACTCCCATTTTACAGATGAGGAAACAAGGCACCGAGATACAGACATACAGACATTGCTTGCCCAGTCTAACTCCAATATCAGACTGGTGAGTTAGAAAGAAAAACTAAATACTTAGATGGCAAGAGAAGTTATTTACACATGATCTATATATTATAAAGCTGCTTAACAATTTTAATCATTGGCTTAATCAGAACTGTATTCAGTATTATCCCTTGACTCTGAGTCCAACAATAGACTGTTCTATATTTGTGCCCTTAAACCATACATATTTCAATCCTGTTAGAGCAAAATCTGAATTAATGGGGTGGTCAATCGTAATAGAAAACCCATAATTAATTTGAATTATTTCTCATCCTACTGTTTTAAAAATGTATTTATATACATATAGCATATATTTATAGGAAAAATCATTTGGGTGAATCAGATTCTTTGAGTGGTGGTGGTAGAAGCAATAAGAACAATGAACTTTCAAGAAGTGAAATCTTGAGACCAAGAATCAGTCAGCCTAAATGTTTATGCCTTGAGTATTTCCAAGCTATCCCTGAGATAGCAAAATTCCCTATTCTTTACTAAAAAAGACTAAGGCAAGATTGGTGTGTTCACCTTTACTATGACAGAAGAGCGGGGATTTTGTTGCTGGTTGAGTGGGGAATGTTATCTATCTACACTCGCTACTTTGGTAATCTTACTCCAGTCCCCTGGCTTTAAAGATCAAATATATGCAAACAACTGCCAAATTTGTATCTCTACCCGTGAGCTTTTTCCATATATCCTTTTGGATGTCTTAACATATCCAAGACTGAACTCCTATATTTTCTCTGATATTTGTTCCATCTGTAGCTTTCCTCATCGAATCTTCCAGTGCTTCAGGTCAAAAGACTTGGAGTCGTCAACTGTACATCCAGACTGTCTAGACATCATGCTAAACCATCTTCAAAACAATCTGATCACTACTTACCACAGCCACCATTCACTTCCTGGTCCCAGGATCTCACCATCTCTTGCCTAGATAATGTCAATCACCTCCTAATAGGGGCTTCCTGCTTCAACTCTAGGTCTCTTTTTTTTTTTTTTTTTTTTTTTTTTTTTGAGACGGAGTCTTGCTCTGTCGCCCAGGGTGGAGTGCAGTGGCCAGATCTCAGCTCACTGCAAGCTCCGCCTCCCAGGTTTACGCCATTCTCCTGCCTCAGCCTCCCGAGTAGCTGGGACTACAGGCGCCCGCCACTACGCCCGGCTAGTTTTTTTGTATTTTTAGTAGAGACGGGGTTTCACCGTGTTAGCCAGGATGGTCTCGATCTCCTGACCTCGTGATCCGCCCGTCTCAGCCTCCCAAAGTGCTGGGATTACAGGCTTGAGCCACCGCGCCCGGCCAACTCTAGCTCTCTTATAGCCTCTTCTCAACATAGCATCCACAGTGGATGCATAAAAGAAAAGGTGGATTTCTCCTCCCAGTTCAAACCCTGTCCTCCTCCCCTGTCACTTAGAGAAAAAGTCAAGTCCTCATGATGGACATCAAGGTCCTGCCGGATTTATCACTGTGTTAAAACTGCCTATAGCATTCAGAGTACAGTGACATGCTGTACATGTCGAACCCTGTTCAAACCCTGCCCTCCTCCCATATCACTTAGAGAAAAAGTCAAGTCCTCATGATCAAGGACATCAAGGTCATGCATCCATGCCCCCTGACTTTTCTGACTTCCTGTCACCCATTCCACCCAGTCACATTGGTCTCCTTGATGGTTCTCCAGTATTCTGCCTCAGGGCATTTATTCTCACTGTTCTCCTCCTGTTCTCACTGTTCTTCCTGCATATATCCTCTTGACTAACTTCCTGTCCTTCAAGTCTGCTCAAATCTCACCTGCTCAATTAGAATCACCCTGGACACCCCCAACCTGCCCCATCTCCACCTTCAGAACTCCTGATCCTTTTCTATACTTTGTCTTTTGTTATATCACTTATTTCCTTAATAAACTATGGAATTATTATGTAGACTGTCTTCCTTTGTTAGAATGTAAGACCTGCATTGGCAAGGAATTTTTTTCTACTTTACTCAATGATGAATCCCAAGCACCTAGAACAGTGCCCTTGGGTGCTGACTTAGGTATTTCCTTTTGTTGTTGTTATTCTAAATATTCAGCTACCTAATATGCCCTGAGTGTATTTTCACACTTCAGACCAACTGAAAATGTGACTCTACCATAATTTCTGGAAATGAAATATGCCAAGAGGTTTCGGTTTCAAAAACACACATTTGACACAGTAGCAAAACTTAAGTGGGGATACAGACTAATTTTCCTTGATGTTGTTAACAAGATTTGGCCTTGGTTCCTATTTATGCGGCAGCCAATATAAAAAGCCACGTAAAGTCTGTAAGAGACATGTCCAGATTCCTCACTTGTGGTAAATAGCAGCTCCTGTCAACACCATGGAGTAGTCGTTCGTCCACTTTGACGTGTATCCCCACCGCTCCTTAGAGTTATCCCAGAAGTGGCTACGTGCGGGGTACCCCACAATCCTCTCGGGGAAGCTCTGCCACACCGTGAAGGCGAAATCCACCTGCAGGCAGAACACAAGCCAAACAAGCAATCAACAGCGTTAACAAATGTCAACAAAACATGACCTTCCCCCCACCAATTCATAATGCAAAATCCTGGGACTGTGGCGAAACATTAATTCTCTGTATTCATCAGCAAATTAAACTGACTGCTTGACATTTTGCCCCACGATTATGCACATTTTAATGTTTTCTGTTAAAGAAACTTCAGATTAGTGTGGAAATGAAAGGAAGAAAAAACATTTGCTGATATGCCCTTTAAAAATCCAGTCTGTTCAAGCTAAAACATAAGTCGAAAAAGCAGTTGCTGCTCTTCCCCCTCCCTCAAAGGTGCATGTGACCTGATTCACATGAGACACAAACACATGTGTTTTATAAATGAGAAACTTCCCATGTATATCCAAAGAATGAATATACAACATATATTACACCCAGCATATATCAAAGCCAAAGTGCCTAAAATAAAAGCACCCTCTCAAGAGTAAGAGAAATGACATTTGAAAACACAACAAGTTCTAACAGGAATACAGAGCAGATATCATAAAGAAAACATAATTCAGGCCTCTTCGGTTTGAAGATGCACAGTTTAAGAGAAACTAGAAGAAAGCATCCACAGTGAAAATCACTAAGAATAAGTGGGGACAAGGCCAACTGAAGCCACAGGATTATTTTAAAGGAAATGCAGCTAAACGTCTTTCCAGTGCTTATAGTAGCCCAAAGCAGGTACTTCTGAACCTACTATAAACCAGCACTTACAGTTAGCAAATGCTCTGTTTTCAAATGCATAAACTCACTTCTGATTTCTATGATCATTTGATGAATGGTAAGTCAAAATAATAAACAGAAAATAAAAATAACAATAATAGTGACAGCAAACCATCATATAATGCTCATGATTGTGAAATGCTTATAATACAACAGGGGCAGCTATAGGTGCTTATCCATTTTAACTCATTCCATCCTCACAATACCCCTGGGGCTTTTACATTCTTCAGTTTACAGAAAGGGAAACTAAGATATTATAAGTTCAAGTAATTTGCTGAGCTAATAAGTGGCAGAGCCAAGATTCAAACTCAGTCAGTCTGGTTTCAAATGTGCTATGTACTATATCATAACTTCTCTTTTGGCTCTGTTACTCTAGTGTTAAAAGCAATTTGTCTCTTTTTTTTTTTTTGAGACGGAGTCTAGCTCTGTCACCCAGGCTGGAGTGCAGTGGCCGGATCTCAGCTCACTGCAAGCTCCGCCTCCCAGGTCCACGCCATTCTCCTGCCTCAGCCTCCCAAGTAGCTGGGACTACAGGTGCCCGCCACCTCGCCCGGCTAGTTTTTTGTATTTTCTTTTAGTAGAGACGGGGTTTCACCGTGTTAGCCAGGATAGCAATTTGTCTCTTATACAGGTTATGATTCACCTCATAATCTTTGCCCTATCTCTTCTTGATAAGCAATACAAATGGAAATTTCATCTGTTCTGCAAATATTTTGAGTCCTGGCATTGTGATGGTAGCTGGGGGAGTGAGTGATGCTGCTAAGTCCAGGTCCTACCCTCTCAGAGGTTCAAAAGCAGGACCTGTGATGGTTAATTGTATTTGTCAATGTGACTATACCGTGAGGTGCCCAGATGAAAGATGATTTCTGGGTGTGTCTGTGAGGGTGTTTCTGGATGAGATTAACATTGGAATCTGTGGGTTCAGTAAAGCACACTGTGCTCACCAATGCAGATGGTCAATACCCAGTCATCTCAGAGCGTGAATACAAAACAAAGGTGAAGGAAGGAGGAATTCACTCCCTTTTTCTTTTTGCCTGCCCGCCGAGCGGGGACAACTAACTTCTATTGCCCTTGGGCCGGGATTTACATCATTGGCTCCCTGGTTCTCAGGCTGTAGGATTCTGTCTAGAATTTCCTGGGTCTTTCCTGGGTCTCCAGCTTGCAGATGGCAGATTGTGAGATTTCCCGGCCCCCAGGATTGTGTGAGCCAATTCCTCATAATAAATCTCTCTGTCAGCGCATGTATGTATGTATGTATGTGCATGTGTGTGTGTATATATATGTGTATATATATAATATATATATTCTATTGATTCTGTTTGCCTGAAAAATCCTAATACACTGCCTTATCTTTAGATAAGGAAGACTTAAAAATATGGCCTGTTCCCCAAAACTATAACATCCAGATGGGGTCAGGCATGGTAGCTCATGGCTATAATCCCAGCACTTTGGGAGGCTGAGGTGGGCAGATCATTTGAGGTCAGGAGTTTGAGACCAGCTTGGCCAACACGGTGAAACGCTGTCTCTACTAAAAATATAGAAATTGGCTGGGTGTGGTGTTGCACGCCTGTAATTCCAGCTAATGGGGAGGCTGAGGCACAAGAATTACGTGAATCCAGGAGGTAGAGGTTGCAGTGAGCTGAGATGGTGCCACTGCCCTCTTATCCTGGGCGGCAGAGTGAGATTCCATCTAAAAAAAAAAAAAAAAATCCAGAGTTGGGGAGGCGGGGAAAAAATCCAGAGTTGGGGAAAAAACAGGGTGGTAGAACCGACATTAAGAACGTTTGGTAGGGACATGTTATCTCAAAGTTAAAAGATAGCAGAGGATGGGGAACATCTGCCAGAAAATTGAAATTGGGTTGTGATAACCTGTATCTTTTTACTAGTGGTCAATACTAATGGCGCCAACTGATAGGATAGTATATTATGTTGCCTATTGTCAAAGGATCAGCCTGCCTGACAGCACTCTTTGGGGTTTTCTATTATTCTTTGAAAAGGAAACACATGCACCAGCAACTACTACAGAACCCAATGGGGTGTTCTCATCACATGAATTTCTTACTATCTTAAAGCTGTTTCAAGTCATTTCAAAGGAACTCAAAAGTAAATTCAGATAAAACTATGATTCTTGTGATAGCTCTGCTTTCACGCAGATTATTAACACATCAAAGAAGGCAAAGGTCAGTTTAAGGCCCTTTCTCTGAAAAACCAACATCTGTTTTCTTTTGAGCAGCGTTTGCAGCAATCCAGATAAATGTAAATAACTATAAACCAACTATAATGCCCTTTATAGGATGCTGCTTAAAAATCTATCCTCAATGCTGCAGAGAGATATTTAAACAATCTGAGATCCTTAGAGAGGAAAAAAAAGTGAACCAACATCTATTCACCTAAAAAAAGAGAAAAGAGAAATCCTTGCCCAGGACCATTTTAGGCAACAGAACCACTCCACTGATCAGCAGGCGAAAGCAAACCAGACTGCCAGCCTCTTAGATTTACATATCATTTTCAACCCACGTTGACTTCTAATTACTTCACATACAACACATGTTCCTCCCAGCATGCACTGAGTGGTTGGAATTGCTATTCTTTGAAAAGAAATTCACCAGCATGAGGATGCATCACAGCAGTTGAAAGTTATTTCACCATGGGATAGGGAAAAACAAATCCTAGAGTGAGACTAATTGCCTTGTGCCCAGGGGAAGATAGAAGATGAATCAATACTTCAGGTCATAGGATGATTAAGGTACATGCTGTAGTTGTCTTGACCATTTATTGCACCATGGCGGTGTGATGCTTTGCCTGTGTTTGCCCTCCAAAATCCACTGCCCACTCTTCTTGTCTTGCCCTGTGCCCTCGGATAACGGACCCCTAATGACTGCATCACCTGGTTGGGTTAGGTCAATGGGAGTCACCAGCAGGAAAATCAAGACAGGACAGAGAGAGAGGTCAGTGTATCTCTTCACTGCTCCCTCTCTCCTTTGCCATTAGAGTTCTGGCAGTAGCCATGTCCTTCCATGATCATAGCACTTGTAGAGCAGACTCTCCTTCCTAGTGCCATCTCCCAGGGCCTCTGAAAGAAGGAATTCCTTCTCTCACTCCTTCAGGCCAAAGGGAAGAGCTGCTTCCTGCTGTCATTATTTACCAGGTGCCTCATTCTCTCTTATGGGATCTTTTAACCCCATCTACATCTCCCTAAGGAATCCAAAGTTCCTTCATTTGAATCATCTGATTTGAATTCAGTTTGTTGCCAGGACTCAGATGCATATAGCCTGGAACTGTGTAACTGAAGTACCTGCCATGGAGACCAGGATAAAGAAATCTCTCAATAAATACTTGTTGAATGAATGTGTTCCAGCTTCCCTTGCAGAAAGTGGCAGAAAAATGCAAGCCGGAGAGACCTGTACCCTGTATTCCATAGCTATCTTTCCCTTTGAATGTTAAGCTTATCAACATCCCTTCCTCCTGCCAACCTACACATGACACAGTTGGCAGTGTGCCCACCTTGAATCCCCAAAGCACGCATCCCCCACCCTGCCCAACCACTCATTCAACAAGTACTTATAGAGCTTTGGCTGCATAGAAAGCATTTTAACAAGGTGAGGCCCAGGACATTTTGTCCTGGGATTATTTAGGTTGCCCTTTGACATGACATCTATGCAACGCCATCTGATGGCACCTCGAAAGCATCTGTGGAATTTGTTTGTTTGTTTGTTTGAGACGAAGTCTCGCTCTGTTGCCCAGGCTGGATGGAGTGCAATGGTGCGATCTCGGCTCACTGCAAGCTCCGCCTCTTGGGTTCAAGCGATTCTCCTGCCTCAGCTTCCTGAGTTGGTGGGACTACAGGTGTCTGGACCACGTCCAGCTAATTTTTGTATTTTTAATAGAGATGGGGTTTCACCATATTGGCCAGGCTGGTCTCGAACTCCTGACCTTGTGATCCACCCGCCTCAGCCTCCCAAAGTGCTGGGATTACCGGCGTGAGCCGCTGTGCCCGGCCTTATCTGTGGAATTTCAAGAAGGAGACACTGAGTCCACCTGCCTAGGCCAACACTAAGTCCTGGCTCTATGGGCAGCAGGCCATTAGAACTAGACTGGTGTCCAGGAAAGCGCAGGTTACACTGATGTTTACATTAAAAGGAAAATGATTGTGAACAAAAAGGAAAAAAGAAAGGGAGGGGAAAGGCGTAAGTAGTTGCGTCTCCATGCTTTTTAGTAGTTGCCATTAATAATGTATTTTTCATATACTCCATTTTTATATAGCTGTCTTTTGTCCCCTGCATGGTTTAAAGGAAGGTTTCAGAGATCAATACTCATTCGAGTTGTAAAAATTGGTTTTCTACCATATCTATCTTTCCTCCTCTCTCTCTCCTCCACACGCATTCTTTAGGCAATCTTATTTTTGGCACAAATACCTGAACATCTGAAATAGGAATCTCCATCACGGCCTTAAAGTGAAACCGTTTGCTTTTGTATAGGTGAAAGAAAATGAGCTCTTTAAACCAAGACAGAAAAGCTGCCTTTAGAGCCCCAAATAGAGTCTCCCAACTGAGACAACAGGACACGTGGAGAGGAATGGGATTGTCTCCTCTGGACAGCATGGCTTCAACATAATGCAGAACAGGCCCCCTCCCCCTTCCCCTTGGTTCTGCGCACAACTGTGCTGTTTAAAAACAAAAAAGGAGGGCAGGCCTGGAAGGAGAGGTGAGGCCCAGTTATGCAAATGAGGAGCCAATTAGCAGAGACAATGAAGGGGAGATGCCCTCCTCAGAGTGCCAGGTGGTGGCAAGGTGCTAAAAGGAATCGGGCTGATTAAAACCACTGCTGTAGGAAGTTTTGAAAAATGTTTTCTAGTTCTGCCAAGGCACGGCTAAGAGAAGCACTAGCATTGTGCAACATAAGGTGACCGTCTGAACAGCCCACCTGCCGCTCCTTAGGCATGGGTTCTTACCTCTGTTGTTGAAAGCACGGTGTCCTCATCAAGGCTGAGCACGGCGTCTGTGATGATGTTGTCGTAGGGTAGAAAACGGCTGCTCATAACCTGGGAGGAAGTAGAAGTAGGCAGTGGGGAGGGAATGAGGGAAAGAGGTAACTTCAGAGTCTTGTTTTCAGGACAATTCTCCCATCCTCACCTGCATAAAGAATGTGCTACTACCATGTCACCCCTCAACACGGAAGGAATCTCATTTCCCATCAATGCAGATTTATTTATTCAACAATTATTGGGCACCTACTGTGTACCAGGCATCTTGCTGGTCAAAGAGGGTACAAAGATAATAAAGATATATTCCCTGTCTTTGAAGAGTTCATGGTCTGTAGAGGAGAACAAGAAGCAGATGACCAGCCCTTGCTTGATACAAAAAAATGCCAGGAGACCACAGGATGGAGCAACTAGCTGTCTGGAAGAGCAGATGAAGGCCTCATAGAAGAAGTGACATTTAAGCAGGACCCTGATGGGCAGAAAGAATTCACCAGGTATAGATAGTAATGAAGCATTAAAGACAAGACTCGGCAGATGTAGAGGCATTGAGGAGAGAACCCGCATGCTGACACCCACTCTTCCCGACCGACAGAGTGAATGGATGGAGAGGTGATTCCGAGTGTGGACACAAACCACGGGGAGAGCAGATCATGGTAGAAGGTGCTGCTTTTACAAATTACAAACATTTACAAATTAAAATATATATTAGCACAGAATAGAAAAAATATATACACATATATGAGCAGCTACAGCAATCAAAGGTAATATTAAAGTTACAAATAACTTCATTAAAATGAAAAGTATACTGATTTAAAGAAATATATTAGGCCAGGCGTGGTGGCTCATGACTATAATCCCAGCATTTTGGGAGGCTGAGGTGGGTGGATCACTCGAGTCCAGGAGTTCAAGACCAGCCTGACCAACATGGTGAAACCCTGACTCTACTAAAAATACAAAAATTAGCCGGGCATGGTGGTGCATGCCTGTGGTCTCAGCTACTCTGGAGGCTGAGGCAGAAGAATCACTTGAACCTGGGAGGCAGAGGTTACAGTGAGCTGAGATTGCACCACAGCACTCCAGCCTGGGTGACAGAGCAAGACTCTGTCACAAAAAAAAAAAAAAAAGAAGAAAAATATTAAATAATAGCACATATGATCCATGGATTTAGAAAAATTGTGAAGGTGGTGTATGCATAAAGTTTGGGCAGTTCTAGAATAAGGAAAGCTTCCCTTTGTCTCCAGTGTTAAGTTGCTTCTTTCCCTGGCCTTTGTCCCTTCAAAGTTGATGGCGGGTGTGAATTCAGAGAGGATGTCATCATCATTACTATAACTTCTGGAAGAAGGTGGTGAGCATGTGACTACGTGTGCACACACAGTGGTGTGTGTGTGTGTAGTGGGGGCTTTGGAGATTATGGCATCAGCTGAAAAAATTGAGGGTGGAGAGGTTACCCTGTGATAGTCATAACTTAACCTTTGTGTTGAATGTACCATAGAAGAACTAACCGTAAGAATGCTGATACCATAAGAATAACATTTTTTGAACATTTACTATGTGCCAGGATATGTCACTGGTTCATATATATCACTGGGTTTCATCTTTATAAGAACACCATTTTACAGGGAGGGAAACTGAGATACACAGGTTAAGTATCTTGCCCAAAACAAACCCAGGATTTTCCCCCAGATGGTGTGACTCTATAGAGCACCTTGGCCACTGGTCCTGGAAAGGACCTCACAAGTGAATTTAGGAACACATATGCCAATCACGTGCTCACCACCTTCTTCCAGAAGTTATAGTAATAATGATGACATCCTCTCTGAATTCACACCTACCATCAACTATGAAGAGACAAAGGCCAGGGAAAGAAGCAACTTAACACTAGAGACAAAGGGAAAGAGGAAAAGGGCAGTAGCTAGCCAGCTGCCAAAGCTGCAGTCTCCCCAAATCTGAATACTCCTAGGGGCCAGCTCCACTGCAGGCCTCATCTCAAACTCGGTTTATTTGCCTGCAAAGCTACCAGCGCACCTAGGACTTCAATGGATGGACAGTGCCCACTCTAAGTCATTTCTGAGAGCTCAAGGGACATATCTGTAGCGTACACGGCTTCAGAGGTTGCTCCTACACATCTGTCAACTTGGTCAGGTTATTTTGCTGCTGTTGTTTTCTCAGGCTTTTAAAATAAAACACAAAGTGATCAGCAACCCCATAGACACAGTGCTCAGAATTCTCAGCCTGAAGCAATCCTCCTGATACTCTTTACATGTCCACCGACTAACGCAGAAACCATTAGCTGCCAGCTTAGCACTGCCCTGACCTTTCCCTTGTTAAGCCTACAGGGGAAAACTGCAAAGACAAGGCCTATAAATTCAAAACAGAATTTTGCAGCCAAAGCAGCAAACATATTAATTTTAAATTCATGGAGACAGAGATTTTAAAATGGAGAATGAGGAAGATGTAGGGCTTCTTCCTCATCATCTGCCCAACCATAGGTCTTAAAGGGATCTGTTTCCTTTTTTTCTGAGCCTGTCTCATCAACAGAGGTAAAAAGCCCCAAAGCCATCCACTTTCGAATTCTCCTGCAGAAATGAGAGGCTTTTTTTTTCAAATACGTTGCCTCAGCGACCTTCTTAAATGGATTAGCATGAGAGAAACCAATGTACTTACAAAGTCAATCCCGAGTGAACTGAGTTTTCCTTGTTAGTTCATTTAAGAAAGATTTAGCTACCATGTGAAAGCCCAACTCTTTTAAAACAAACAAACATGCTGGCCTTGGGCAGTGGCTCACACCTGTAACCCCAGCACTTTGGGAGGTCGAGGTGGGCGGATCACCTGAGGTTGGGAGTTTGAGACCAGCCTGACTAACCCCATCTCTACTAAAAACACAAAATTAGCCAGGTGTGGTGGCGCATGCCTGTAGTTCCAGCTACTCAGGAGGCTGAGGCAGGAGAATCATTTGAACCCGGGAGGTGGAGGTTGCAGTAAGCTGAGATCACGCCATTGCACTCCAGCCTGGGCAACAAGAGCGAAACTCTGCCTCAAAAAATAAATAAATAAATAAATAGATAGATAACATGCCTAGGAAATGATCAAGACTCAAGAAGTTTACTGTCTTGCAGGGTGTGTGTGTGTGTGTGTGTGTGGCGGGGGGTGTGGGGGGGCACATAAGAAATATACACAAGTAATTATATAAAACACAATAATAGTTAAGATTTATTGAGCATCCACAGTGTACCCACACTTTTCAGTACATTTATTTATGTAGTCTGATATAATCTGATCCTTTTGGCGACCTTATTAGTTACATATTATGACTCTTTCCATTTATTGAAAGGGGGCATGGAGACACAGAGGATTAAGAACTTACTTTAAGTCACACAAAAGTAAGTTTGACTTTAGAGCCCATAATACAAATCCTAATGTTAAGATGTCTCCCAGAAGAGGAGCTAACATTTATTGAACCCTTGGTGCATGTATAATAGGCATAGGACTAAGCATCTGATATGCAATGATCTCATTTAATCCTCAAAATGGGTCCATGTCATAGCCCAGGTTTCCTAAAATACGGAGCCTGAAGCAAGATTTAAGTGCAAAAGCTTTACTCTGAGGTGCAATCCCAGGGCACTGAGAGTCAGGGAAAAGACATAGGAAGCACCCAGCCCACTAGATTCAGTGCCCAAGGTGGAGGCAAGGACTGAACAAATGCCAGGAGCCTGAATATAGATGCAGCGGGGAGGATCTGAGGCATCTTGTAAGAGACATCTGATAAAGCCCACGAGAAAGGTACTATTATTATCACCACCATTTTATAAATAAACGGGGAGTTTCTTTTCACTGAGAACGAAAATATAAAATCAATCAGTGAGTCAGAGCACGAAAATGCTATACTACCTAAGGAAATCAGAATGGCTCCCAGACAGACTGGATTGTGTCTGAATATCCTGACATATCCAAAGAGAGACATTATCCACCAGAAGCAGAGCTGGTCTCCTTGACCCATGGAAGCATACCAAACAAAGAATCCCCAAGTTCAACCTTAACTGCCTGCCTCTGAGCACTGTTCATGGCTTCAGGCATTGGAATTGGAACACTGCCATTCCTATGATGGGTTATTCTATGAGGGGATGGATATAAGGGGTTGCATGAAACCATGCTTATGGTGAGATGGATTCGCGAGAGAGGCACGTGATTATTCCAACATCCACCTTCTCTCATAAATGCTTACCAAGCAGCTCTTTAATAAACAGCTTGCTTGACTCCAGTCTTATGAGGGCCATGGCTACATTTGTCACATTCCCCACTGTGTTCCACGCCTGTTACACAGTGCTCAGCACACAGTAGGCACTAATAAATGGGAAACGAATGGATAATGCACTGATCATCTTGTCCATGTGACAGTTACAATTGCATTATGTCAAACCATATGAAATTGCCACTTTTGGTGAGTCGATGATGATATCAAATGGTGCAGCCTAATAAACTTAATTTTGTCATTCTGGCGCAAAGGTGTGAGCCACTCTCTTATGACCTGACCCCTTGGGGACTGATAAGGAAAGTGTTTTAGATGGCACTGCTTCACCAATTTCAATTTCATTTAGTAGTGACTATTTCCTTCACAATGGGTAAGATCTATAAGAAAGCAACAAGCAAAAGCTAGAGAAAAAAGAGCTGGGTGCTCTTTAGTAGAAGAAATTTCAAGGAGGAGGTAGCATGCAAACAGGGGCTTAAAGAATATATGGGAATGTTGACAAGCAGAGATGATGAGTTAAGGAGGGGTGGTCAAGACTTACAAATGGCAAAGTCAAAATTAGAGGTAGGAAGAGACACAGCACAATTCAGCTAATTAGAAATGATCCAATGTGGTAGGGGACAGGGTCTGTAGGGAAAGCAATGAGAGAAAAGATTGGAAGGCTGGCTAGGGCCAGATTATACATGGCCTCAAGTGTTACTTGGAAGCACTAGCAAATGGAGACCTTAAAGGGCCGGGAGATGATCACAAAGATAGTTCAGCTCTAGGCAAAGTGAACTGGAGAACAGAAGAAAGGCCAGCTATGCAGCACTTGTGAGAATCTTTACAGGCAGATGCCAAACAAAACTAAGGTGAAAATGTCCTTTTTAAAGGGAATGGGAGAAAGAGCCACTATTCTGATAGACATAGCTCATTCAGATTAATCAGCCAGGCAAACCTCATGCATCACCACCACCATCAGCTTTATCTTCATCCTTGTCATTTATAGAAAGATAACTACTGCCAGTTCCTGACTTTACTTAATCCTAACAGCAACCCTGCAAGGTATATATTATTGTTTCCTTTTTGTAGATGAGGAAACTGAGGCTCATAGAGGTTAAGTATACACACAAGGTCACAAAGCTACAGAAGAGTTGGTAGGAAGACCCAGGTTTCCCTCATTTGAAAGCCTATTGCGGTCAAAGCTGAGCACATTCTGAGAAAAGTACAGTTTTAGAAAAAATAATCCAGGAACAGGGAGAAGACATCTAGGGCCAAGACTCAAAGTGCCCCATGGAGAAACGAAGGCTCCACAGTGGTTCCACACATAGGTTCCCCTTCAAGTCTTACCTTGCTCTCTCCTTCAATGACGATGACAGGCACAGCAGTGGCAGGCCAGCGGTGTTTGGCTGGTAGGGGCTTGTCACAATTCCATAGAACTATGATCTGAAAGGGATGGGGCTCATTAGATGGCTGGGGTAGGATGTATTTATGTAGGCCTCCAGCCCAAAGCCTCTTCTCAGAGTCAGAAAGAGAAAGAGGAGCTGGAGATCTCAGCAAGACAGAACGGCAGACATCAAAACTGAGTATTAAAGTGAGTCCATTCCCACACAACCTCAGAACATTATCACCCCAACAACTGGAGAGAGGACAGAAAGAGTAAACAAACAAACAAAGAGACAAACAAACAAAACCAACTGTGTCTGCGAATAGGGAAAAGCTGCGGGAAAAAGAATTTCAGGGTGGCTGGAGCTTAATAAAGTGGTTTCCTAAATTCTGATATCTTATGATGGTGTGTGAGATAACAACTCTGATCAAATTAAATAAAAATGTATACTGAGCATCTGAACATCTGCTCTGAACTTGCACTACACCAGGCAATGTGGGAGAAATAAAAAAATTCAAGCTAGAACTAAGATGAGCTCATGTTTTGCATGCTCTAGAATGGTTGCTGATTTTATGTGACTTTATAATTTCCAATAAAGGCATTTAGTTCAAAAATGCATACTTCCTTATTGAATTCTTTCCTTGTTTGTAAACCTTCTTGTATAAACTAATTCACAAATCAGAAAAACCACTGTTCAAGTATCAGCGCAACACTGATTTGGAAAATATTGTTACCATAGACATAATCGTCTGCTCCCAATTTTATAATTAGTCATGGTTGCTATGAAAAGAAAAGTTGACGCTTCATGACACCAACAAGTCTGCTTCTTCTAGTGAAGCTTAGTTGTCTGGGTCCTCCCAGAGGCTTTTTGGATGTTACTTTGTCATTTTGACATTTAAAAACAAAATTATGTGCTTATATCTTCTCTAGAGAACGTGTTGGTGTCTGTATATATACTTTTTAACCCTATACCCGTGCTAAGGTCTCCACCCCTTCCCTGTGCCAGATTTCACTTCCAAGAATTTCTAAGTGGATGAAAAGGGTGCAATGAGGCAGGATGAATGAAAGGGAGTAAGAGGGTATGATGTTAGAGGAGTCCTAGGGAGCCCAGGGAGCCTGGGGGAGAACAGGTAAGGAAGGAGGAATCCCTGGTCTGGAGCTGGAGCAGGCAGGGGCTGCTCTGCCAACTTCCCACTCACCTGGGCACAGTACTGGGACTTGGCTGCAGCCACAAGAAGCTTCAACACTGGCTGGGACTGAGAGACCAGCGGGGTCACCGCATGGATGACTGCAGTGAATTTGGAGGGGGGCTTTAAACCTGAAATAAAAAGGAGAGCAGAGCCTAATGAAGCGCTGGAAAACAAGACTTAGAAAATCCTCCTTGCTCCACTGCCTCACGCTGAAGCAAATGTTCCCTCCTGGATGATTTCTCCTTTGCTTCTTATGTCCTAACAGGACAGAAACAAGATGAGAAGTTGCTGGTTAGCTACTGCCTGAGTCTAGAGAGCTCAATAAATTCCAGATCAACGTCCACTTCTAGGTTCTTGCTTTAATATCCTTTGTCCCTCTTGGTGATGTTTCTGTGATGTTCCTTTGGCTTTTTAGGTACCCAGTGTCTAAATACACACACCATTCACCACCCTTCATGTGTTGTCTCTCCCACAGTGTTTGCAGGTGTCTGATTTTTAATTATGTAATGAAAGGGTTCTACCTGACTAATAGTACTTCAAACAACTAGCTAGTGGGAAAAAAGGTGAAAGGAACAGCATCCAGGGCCTGACTGTCTAGGTCTGAATCCCAGATCTACCACTTACTGGTGGTGGGAACTTGGAAAGAATACTTAACCCTCTGAGTTTCTACAGCTGGGAAACAGACCTGATAATAGTGCCAAACGTATGGGGTTATCTCGAAAATTCAGTAAGTTTGTCCGGGTGCGGTGGCTCACATTTGTGATCCCAGCACTTTGGGAGGCCGAGGCGGGTGGATCACTTGAGGCCAGCAGTTCAAGACCAGCCTGGCCAACATGGTGAAATCCCGTCTCTACTAAAAATACAAAAATTAGCTGGGCACGATGGCGTGTGCCTGTAGTCCCAGTTACTCCGGAGGCTGAAGCAGGAGAATTGCTTGAACTCTGAAGGCAGAGGTTGCAGTGAGCCAAGATTGTGCCACTGCACTCCAGCCTGGGCAACATAGCAAGACTCTGTCTTAGAAAAAACAAAACAAAAAAACAAGTTAATGCATACAAAGCACTTAGAATAGGACTTAGAAAATAACAAGTACTCAATATATGTCCGCAGCTATCATTATCATCACCCTCACTAACATTGTTGTTATTTTGGAGAAGAAGCCTCCATATTCCCAGAATCTCTTCTTTGTGTAGCAGTGACATAGCTGAGAAAAAAGTATGTGATGCAGACTTTTGCCAATTGCGAGCTCTGAAGTCCTAGGTTAAAAAGGATCATAGATATGCAAAATAACCACTGTCACCAAAGACACAGAAGTGAGATGGCTTCCTCCCAAGGAGTTTTCCCATAAGAACTCACTAAGAAATTAGGGACAGGTTAAGAGCCTTTTAAAACTAAACTTAGACCCACTAATTTGGCACTTTAGTGGCTTAACTGTGAGCAACACAGTGCAGGGACATTCAAGTTACGCTTTGATACTGATGGGATAAAGGCTAGAATCAGACTCTATGTGTATTAGAGGATTATACAAAGGTTTTGTAGAGAAAATTATATCATCCAGTAGCACTTTAATTGTATGTTAAAAAGAAGTTAATCTTCCCAATATCTAGATACACATTCGAAGTTTTGCCAAGCAAGAAGAACAAGCGTGATTGAGGGGCTGCCTTTTAAACAGGAATGACAAGTCATTGCCTTTAAATTTTCCTGCAATAATTTAAGAAGCATCATTTACACACCTCTAATGTGATAACTCCAAATGAAGATCTAAATACTGTACAATAAATATACAGAAATTTTTGTCAACCGGTGTCTTAATCTGACCATTTCTAAATTCTAATTACGTTACCCAAATGTCAACCATACACTGAATTAGAGATGGTTCCCATAACAGGTTTGGTTTGGATTAAAAGGTTCTTTGTCACTGGTTGATGCTTCAGGCCAGGAATTTCTTTAGGTTTCATCTCATCAGTTTCAAGCTAAACATGTACAACTTAGAAGGGTGAGGGTGTTATGGAGAACAATGGCATTGAGTGGAAAATCTTGTCTTTTTGCTGTATCAGCTTGGAAGATGCTTTCCTGTCCTAGGCTTTCTCAAGTTTAGAACTGTAACTGCGGGGAAATGTTCATGATGTTTCTAACATGAGAGCAACTGGGGCTCCAAATACATAAATGTCTAAGGCAATAACAGTAGCCGGTGGTAGAGATTTATCCCTCTGCCATTCCCTTTTCCTACTGTGATTAGACTGAAAACTGCTTGAAAGCAGAGATTGTATCTTATTTGACTTTTTATTTCTAGTATCCAGCAATACATTAGCATAGCACATAAAAGGAGCATAAAAAACCTTGGAAAAATTAATAAATTTGTGCTTGTCATATATTCTTAGTTATTTCTCCTTTCCTCTTATTCAGTTTTTCTTTGGTACGGAATAGAGATGTTGGGATTGTGAAAAAAAAAAAAAAAAAAAAAAAACAGGAGAGAGCTCTCCTAACTCCATTTTATATATGATGAGGCGTAAAATGATAGCTAACCCATTGCCATGTTCAAAATGATCCATAATTTGGGGAGCCTATTTCTCAAAAAGAAATTACTAAATATGAAGTAGAGCTGCACAGATAAGAAGTTTTTCTTTTTTTCCATTTTGCAATGCTCTGTTCTGTTTTTTAACTTGATATGTCACTTATAACAAGACTCTAGAAAAAGCAATCTTCAGTGCAGGGTGTTAGATGGACCCCATTAGAATAGAAGAACAAAGGCCCTTAGTTCTGTATGACATCTTCAGGGTAAACAAGGGCAACTCCCTGGAGGAAATTCACTTACCTAAATTAGCATAGTAGTAAGGAAAATCTCCCAGATAAGATGAATACTGTGGTAGTACGAACAATCCTCCAGGATGTTTGTTCCATATTAAACTGTTACGTGATATGTGCTTGAATATTCTGTCCTGAATAATCTAGAAAACAAAACATAGCACACAGTGAGGATGAGATCCTGATGCTATGTGGAAGGAATGATGCCCAATCCACATTTGAAAGATGGCGGCAGTCAGAGTGGCGACTCTACCCTCCCTCCCACTCTAATTCTCCAGATAAAAACGTCTGCGAGACGGAGAGAGTCATGGAGCAATGAAAAAGAGTAACAGAAAGATATGAATTATAGCCAATCAAATTTCCTAATTAAACTTCAGTTAAACCATAAATTCTACCCTGTCTTTGTATAATAATGAGTCCATGCTCATTCCAAAATAGACTGTGTGGAGCAGTTAGTCTTTCCCTGATGGTTAAACTTCTAAGAACTAAGATATGTTCCAGGCCCCTATCAAGACCTGTTCTCAGAGAACAGAGAGGTCAACATATACTCGTAGACACTGAACGGAAAGCATATTCAAGACATGACACATTCCAGAAGCTATTGAGGTTTTCAGCTGATCCTTTAATTCAAAAGGTAGATGTGTTTGCTTGTCATATTTCATTTTCCTTTCAAAGTCAATTGTAGGACTTTGGGTACTGGTTACTGAAGTTTTTCTATATTTCATCTCGAAAAGTAGTGAGTTAACAATTGCTTAAAACATCCTACATAATAGGACAAGAACCATGGCATATGAAGACTAATAATAGCCAAGCTAGTTCATTAGTTTCTTTGGACTTTGGGACCTTGCAGATCATTAAATTCTACATTTAGAGTCAAACATCCTCCCATCCCGAATCATTTGTCAGTTGAATGTGATTAGTCCATTTTATAGCTTTCTCTCTGTGACTTTCAAACTCTTATAATTATACCATCCACTCATTAGAATATGATTTGGCAAATAATTAACTTGGTACAGAATTTTATGTTTTCAGCAATTTTTTTTTACATTTAAAAGAAAAGAAAAAAATCCTGCCATAAGTCTTGAGATTTAAGACCCAAATCACCATTTTCCAGGTCTCCATTTAATGCAACATGATTTTAAGTACA
The DNA here is from genome assembly GCF_047675955.1 of Chlorocebus sabaeus. NCBI lineage: Eukaryota > Metazoa > Chordata > Mammalia > Primates > Cercopithecidae > Chlorocebus > Chlorocebus sabaeus. The sequence goes on from NC_132911.1 coordinate 121,585,119, forward strand.
GACTATTTTAAATGGAGTTTTATTATTTGCTAAGGTTATTAACACCCTCATCTAATTCCACATGGTGACTAGATAAGTAATTAAGTGGGCTACATTCATCTTTGCAAATCTTATGTTTATTTTCCTAATGACAGAGAAGGAAGGAAGCAAGGAGGAAATTCAAAAGAACTCAAATATCTTAGTTAAATGACTTCTGCATCTTATCTTTCAGCCAGATCAAAATTGCTAATTTTATATGGCTGGATAGAGGTTTCTAATTTGGTAGAGATTTTAGGAACCTAGTGAAAATATTTATTTTTACTTTTTGTGTAACAGGGATGTGTTAAAATGCTGTTGTCTTGGCATTAATTATGAGAAAATTGTCATGGTTGTGAAGGATTATTTTACATGGTTAGCAATTTCACTTTGTACAACATTTATTCCTGTTTTTTATTATTTGTACTTTCCAAATGTACTGTCTATTTATTTCCTTTTTCTAGTTTCTCTTTAGATCCTCCTTTTTTTTTTTTTCTTTTCAAATTTATGTACCTCTTAGGATGTGGTCACTTAAATAAGTTTGGATATCAAGATAGAAAATAAATTGACAATAGACAGTATCATAAATTGAACCTACAGACAAATGGCATGGAACTCAGAGCTGTCATAAAATGGGTCATCATTCACATCAGGTCTTTGGATGTTATGCTTGTCACTGTCATAGACTTTGGTTTAGTATCACAACATTGCTATCTTTTGAAATTCAAGGATATGATAATAAGATATAGCACTCTTCTGAAATAACAAACATTTTATACTGTCTTCCAATGGATCTTGACAGAAAGATATAGGACAGGTATGAAAGCAGTAGCAAATGTTGAATTTAACCTGGGTCAAGCAATTTGCCACCTTTGTGTATTATTTTCCTCATCTGCAATAAAGCAATAAAATACCACATTAATTATAACAATGTCTCAGAATTTAAGAATAGCTGCCTAAGTTGTTATACTTAAGACTTCATTTTTGCCTTTAAGAAGAAACTCACTCCTGTGTTTGTTTTCTAGGCATTGGTTTTTCCATTTATTACATAGTGGCAATAGTATAGATATTATATATTACAGATATGTTTCCATATTTATAGTATTCATGATTCATTATTCTTAATGATCAGTTCAGCATTTTTTCCATGCAAAGCAATGAACATATTTATGAATAAAATTTTCCACATTTAAGACTGATTCTTCTTTTTTTTAATTTTTTTTTTGAGACAGGGTCTCATACAGTTACCCAGGCTGGAGTACAGTGGTGTGGTCATGGCACTCCGCAGCCTCAAACTTCTGGGCTTAAAGGATACTCCCACCTCAGCCTCCTGAGTAGTTGGGACCATAGGGGAGGGTCACCACACCCAGCTAATTTTTTTATTTTTATTTTTTGTAGAGATGGGGTCTCACTATGTTGCTCAGGCTGGTCTCAAACTCCTGAGCTCAAGCAATCCTTTCTCCCCGGCCTTGCAAAGTGTTGGGAATACAGGTGTGAGCCACCGCTCCAGACCAGAATTGATTCTGTAGGACCTTGTCAAAGGGTATAAGTACTTTTAAGGCTACTCATAAGTATTGCCAAGTGTCTTTCTAAAAGGTTTATATCAACTTGCCTTCTAAAAGCATAAAGAAATATGGATTTCATTTCACCATACAGAAAGATCATTTTTTCCCTCTGCAATTCTTCCTATCACTACCCTGGAGAGCTCCCAGAATCTTTTCATGGCACTTACTGCTTACTCTTTATTGTTGTGGAAGAAGACATCAGATTTAGAGGTTGGATGCTTCTTTGGCTATAAACAAAATCAATACACACACACACATACACAAACACATAATACAAGATTTTTCTGTTATGGTCCCACATGGCCCCCTCGATAAGGACAATATTTCTAATTGATGTGAATTCAAAGGGAAGAATGGCAGGCTCCTTATTTTTCTTTTTATGTATCCTCTGTTTTCCAAATAATGGACGATTGGTTACAGGTTAAAGTCATTCTATGTAGCCCCTCATCTTGTAACCAAAGCACTGTAGCCTAAGACACACGATGCCACTATATGCCACTTTACTTGAAGCCGGATCAACTGTCTATTTCCATTATCCCACTGATTTTCAAATATCACTGTATGATAGCATCAGCAATACTATGGTTCGGATGTGCATGGCTAGATAACTGAAGAGGAAAATGGAGCATACTTCATAAAACTCCACTAACTATATACCTTCCTAGCTACCACTGGCTCTTTTCATATATTATTATAATCTCAAGCACTTTCTTTCACTCATCTGGATTATGACTAAGCTCCAATGATTCAATCCTTAGTGCCAGGTTATTGTGCAATATTCTGACAAATAATGAAATCCATGAAGGAGCACTGTTTTTCCAGTGTTTTATCATTGACCCCATGGTTACTTCTCAATTTACACAAAAGAACTGAGCTCTACAGAGCCTCGTTTGATTAAATAGCTCCTTACTACCAAGATGCAGCATTAGAAAATTTCAATCAAACTGGAAAAACTAACAGAATCCTAGACAGAGCTCTGTACAATGAAACGTACTAACAACTTGACCCTGGCATTGAAGAGAAAACGAGATGTCCTGTTTTCAACTGAGTCTAAGCACTCTACCTACAACTCTAGGGCTCACAATGTTTGAAGACTCCAGAATCCCATTCCCATGGCCTAGAATATAGCAAGCAAGGAGAAAGACCTAGAGTCTGAGTACAGAACATCTTTAGGCCAGGATCATCAAGTCTATGCCGTAACTGTGAGTAACTGAATTATTCTCACACCTTAGTAGCTCCAGCAGTGACTAAATGAAGTATATTATCCGAGTTCTAAGCCAAGTTCACATTTTTGATATGTGATACTTAAACTGTTCTTATAAACACATTCGCTGTGTTATTTGTGTCTGTGGATGGCATTTTCTTCTATTTCCCCTGATTTTCTGATTATGTTGAATTCTGGGGTACTCTGAGTTGTGAAGTATTTTGGAAAACTAGGTAGTACCTGTCATCAATTTGGTTGAGAGGTCAAACTGTTACAATCCAATGTTGGAACTATATAAAGAGATTTGACAGTTGCTATAAATTCGAATGAAGTATATCATTTTTAGTGTTTTTAAAAAAACCCAAAACTGTGTTGCTAAAAAAAAAAAAAAAAAAAAAAAAATTGCATGGTTTAAATACAAAGGGGAAAAGGCCTTTTCAGGTTCAGAGATGAGAACAGCTTGATCTTATTTTGATCCTATTCTGACGAATGTAAGATGTTCAACTGTTACAATACAAAAATTGAGCACTGCTAACTTAATAGGTGAGAGACCAGATCCATGCAATAAACCATATGCAAAAGACATATAATTAATGAGATACCATCTTTCATCTGGCAAATCAGCAAAGTGGTAGATGTGTGTGTTTTAATTATGGATCTGTGAGGCTGACAAGAGCACAGCAAAAGAGAGTCACGCCCAGACAGCTTGTGAGACTCTGGGTGGATGTAACGTCTTTGGATAATAATTTGGCAAAATATATTATAAGCCTTAGAAATGCCTAGACTCTTTGGCTTATTAAGATCACTTCAGGGATTCCATCCTAAAGAAATAGAGATGTAGTTTAAGATACAAGTAGAAAGTCATTGCTTGGATAAAGATATAGTTAGCTATAAAAAATAAATAATTAAAAAGAACATTAATAGTAAATAATGGCATATTGGTTTAAATAAATAGAAGTTCATGATAGGATGCATAATAGAGTAAAAAAAATTAAAACACTGAAACGTGGTCTGAATGTATTAGAGGTAAACAACTAATAGGATAGAATTAAAAGGCCAGAAACAACCCAAAGATACATAAAAATGGCAGAGAAAACACTGAAGAAAGAAATGTATTGGGGCTAGGCATGGTGGCTCATGCCTGTAATCCCAGCACTTTGGGAGGCCGATGCAGGCAGATCACTTGAGGTCAGGAGTTGGAGAGCAGCCTGGCCAATATGGTGAAACCCCATCTCCATGGCACATGCTTGTAATCCTAGCTACTTGGGAGGCTGAGGCCTGAGAAACGCTTGAACCCAGGAGGCGGAGGTTGCAGTGAGCTGAGATGGTGCCACTGCACTCCAGCCTGGGGGACAGGGTGAGACTCTGTCTCAAAAACAAACAAACAAACAAAAAAAACAAAAAAACTTAGCATTTGGCATATTATTTGAAACAGGACTTCAAATTCAAGGAATTTATCCTAAGGAAATAATATTGAATCTGCACAATAATTTGACCTTGAGATGATTTACTGCAATGATGTACATAAAGATAAAAAGCCAGAAACAACTGGAATCTACCCAAATTGGGGATTAATTTAAATAATTAGATGATATCATAAATTGAATATCATATAGTCATTAATTATAGAAAAATCTAATAACAGAAAATATTAACATTATTAAGCAGAAAAACAGGTTATAATGCAAGTATATGAAGACACCTTTTTAAAACTAAAACTACCACAAATTTTAAATTTACATATAGAAACGAATATATATGTTTGTGTGGATATATATGTCAATAGTGGTTTTGCATGAAGGAATTATTTTATATTTTATGCTTTAAGTGTTTTCTATTGGTTTCTAAAATGAATGTGTCCTTATTTAATCATCACTCCTGTAATCCCACCACTTTGGGTAGTCGAGGCAGGAGGATTGCTTGAGCCAGGAGTTCAAAACCAGTCTGGGCCACATAACGAGACCTCGTCCGCACAAAAAATAAAAAATTAGCCAGGCATAGTAGCTTGCACCTATGGTCCCAGCTACTCAGAAGGCTGAGGTGGGAGGATTGCTTAAGGTCATTCCAGCCTGGTGACAGAGAGAGACGCTGTCTAAAAAAAAAAAAAAAAAGGCACTCTGCACTCCAAAAAGGGAGAAAAAATAACATTCAACATTCTTTAAGAAGGGCCTATGAAGGATCTTAGATGGAGGACAGGATTAAAAAAGCAAAGGATAACTCTATTAAATACTCAAATCTGCTACTGTGAACAGCGGTAACGACTCAATTGATTTTAATTGAGGAAATTGCTTTTGGAGGGATAAAAGTTTGCTTGCAGGAAGAAAGCCCTTGGAAGTCATTATGATCCTGTCCCCTTCATAGGAATGGGCCTGGGTCCTAAACAGCCCTTTTTACCCAGTTCCAGGATGAAAAAAATATACACTATGCCTAAGAGGACACTGACCAGAGTCTGCCCTAGGGTGGGAGCAGGAGCCCAAGCTCAGTGTGGGGTGGATAAATGCCCCGGTGTGCCTGGAGCATGACCAGCACTGGCTCTGAGAGTCAGGATGGCAAGAAAACAGAAAACAGTGATGTGGACCAAGTAGGGTAACTTCAGTTTCTTGGTATTACTCAGACTTCTCAATGTAGGTTCCACATCACATTAGCTTTTAGAGCAGTCATCACTTTTCCTGAGTAAATTCTCCAAAAGGAAGGCCACGATGCTCCCACTTCATTTTGGGAACACCTCAGAATCACCTCAGTGAATATCTCTGCTCTCCTTCCTTCAAGCCTGTAATGCATGCGTGTGCAGCTTCCTGAATCTTTTCCTAGCTCTTTGTGCTACTTTGGTGTAGCCTCAGGCCAATGCTATCTGCTCTATTTCCAAAGGTTTTAATCATCTGCATGCTTCCTTTTTCTTTTTCCGTCCTGCCTTAAAAAAAAAGCAACTTGAGGATGGGCACCCATCTGCCTAAAAGATTTTCCGCTTTCACAAATTTAACACTTTCTGCGCCACATGGGTATGATCCTGACTCTCCTCTTAACACAACTTTGCCACACTGACACTGGTTGGCTGGCTTGCATAAGACTTGAGAATTAATTCTGCTATCCCCCAATGCCATTGGACTGTGGTGTCCAGAAAACTACTCATATTTTTAGAACGGCAGAGGATTTACCCTTACTTGGCCATTATATATATTTTTCTTTCTTTCTTTTTTTTTTTTGAGATGGAGTTTTGCTCTTGTTGCCCAGGCTGGAGGATAATGGTGCGATCTCAGCTTACTGCAACCTCTACCTCCCAGGTTCAAGCGATTCTCCTGCCTCAGCCTCCCGAGTAGCTGGGATTACAAGTGTGTGCCACTATGCCTGGCTAATTTTTTATATTTTTAGTAGAGACCAGGTTTCACCTTGTTGGCCAGGTCTTGAACTCCTGCTTTCAGGAGATCCACCTGCCTCAGTCTCCCAAAGTGCTGGGATTACAGGAGTGAGCCGCTGCGCCAAGCCATTAAATACTTTTTTCTAAATGAACTCCAGAAACATGTCTTCAAAGGATGCCATTGAGTGTAAATGACAAGACAGTCATGACCCACATATCCCTGAAATGATGTAAGACAGAGTCAATCTCTGTGTCATTGAGTATAATTTCTCCCCATGTAGGTTTTCCTTTGTAGAATTTGTCAGGAATGAGAGTATTTTCTTGGGTATGGCAAAGCAGATAAAAGAGGTTAACTAATATATCCGAGTACAGGAATCTGGTTTTGCCCCATTGGACCAATCACACATCACTAACAGCAAAACAGAAGGCTGAGAGAAGTGTATAAAGGACCATTATTCAAGCCCAAGAGCCAAGCGCTCTCACTTACCTCTAGTGTAGTTAATACAATCTTCTCAACTGAAGAAAAATAAGCCTCCCACAAGAATTGTGTCTGCTGTCTAAGTGCTAGGATTTTATCCTGATGAATAGACCTGATTGTAGAAGGAATCTGTAACACAAGGTGAACACATAGGAATTATAACCGTAAAACCAAGAGATGTACTTGATCAAAATAACCCAACTGGGTTACGCTTTTATTCTTCATAGCATTCGACTTCTAGCATAGATCTACTAAACATCATCAACTCTTAAGTTGAAATGACCTTAAGAAGTGTCAGCTACAAAGAGCACTTACTGGGAATCCGCCCCAGTGGCCTTTGATGTATGAAAGTTACAGTTCACCTCTAAGATTCAGAAGCAGCTTATCAGTTGCTTAGGTAAGTCTATAGTCACAATTGCTGCTTCCAGAAATCCTCGACCTTGCACAAGGTAACAACCAAATTTTATAGAGGAGTAACTGTAGGTCTTGGGGAAAGGCCAGAAGACTTTATCTCCCAAGCACTTCTATGATTGGTCACCCCAGGAACTATAAAATATCTATAAAAGGACTTTTTAGAGAATGTCTATGAGCTTTCCCATCCAACCTGAAGCTAGGGTCAGTCACTTTTATGTGCACATACCTTCTACCTCACCTTTGAGCGTTTCTGCTTCCCATATCTCTCTTTCTGCCTTCAGCCCTTACCCAAGTCTAACTGGATCTCTCAACTGTTCATATATGTTTAGTCATCACTGCTCTCTTCCAGGGTATACAGTTTTAAAGGAAGGACCTATATCTTGTTATCCTGCTACACATTTTCAGGTTAGCAGAGTGGCTTTTATATAGTAGTTATTAAGAAATAGGAGGTGAATATAACCACCTGGAGCCACCACAGGGACATCATTATTTTTAATGGTAGTACAGCTGCTGAATGGCTAGGCCCAGGGGCATGGGAGTCAGAAAGATCAAGGAAGGATTCTTCCCTCTACCATTTACTACCTGTGCTTTCTTGAACGAGTTAGCTGATTTCTCAGACTCCACTTCCTTACTCATGAAGTGGGGATAAAGTACTAAGGTTTTAATGACGATTATACAAGTGCTTAGCACAGTGCCTAAAACATGGAAAACTTAATTAATATAACTTACAATCACTACTATCATTATTGGTATCAGAGTGATGCTATTAAAAGTTGGACCAGTTGCTTAATGTCTGCAAGGGAAACTGCTTGGGTCTGGAGTTCTGAAATGTACTTCCTGAGTCTGGTAAGTGTTCTGGGCTTGTTCCCTATTTTCACCTACAGTTCAAGGTCTATTTCATTTATGGAGTCTATAGTCTTAAGGGAAGATTCCTTGTGATTAGCAATTGCCCTTTTGTGCTCACCTCTTTCTGCATGCTTGCCTCCATAACATATGACTAATCTGACAGATATGGGAGTCTGGGCAAGAAGGAGAAATGCTCCGTTAGCTGCTTTAATAGGAAAGTTACCCATGGCATTTGACTAAGACTGTAACAGAGTTTCCATTGGAGGGGAAGGAAGTGGTAGTGCATTTTTTAATTCAACACTCCCCTTAGGAGGAGCAATAAAACAGCTTCACAGTAAGAAGAGAAGGAAAATCTCACTTGGTTTGGCAATGTCCAAAACCAGATACTAAATCTGTGTCCCAAAGTGTATACCTGGATTTGCAACACTGAAGAAACAGAGGCAACAGGTAAAGGAGAAACACTGGCAGGCAAACATTAGCCTGTAATCAGAGCTCAAGGTCAAATGGAAATAAAACATTCTTTGAGAAGGTAGAGAAATCATTCATATCATAGAACCTTTATAAGTCCAAGGAAACTGATTTTTATTTACTCACTGAGAAAGTCACCTAGATGGCCAAAGAAAGATTAGAAAAAAATTATCCTGTTCAATTTTCATAATCAAACCCTCTTCTAAATGTCAAGAAGTACCTGCTAAGAGTTATATAGGTTGGCATCACTGTTTTATCGTGGCCACGAGGAAACAGTCTACTAGAAAAATGCCTAAGGCTGGGTGCGGTGGCTCACGCCTGTAATCCCAGCACTTTTGGAGGCCGAGGCAGGTGGATCACAAGTTCTGGAGTTCGAGACCAGCCTGGCCAATATGGTGAAACCCTGTCTCTACTAAAAACACAAAAATTAGCTGGGCATGGTGGTGTGCACCTGTAGTCCCAGCTACTCGGGAGGCTGAGGCAGAAGAATCACTTGAACCCAGGAGGCAGAGGTTGCAATGAGCCTAGACTGCACCACTGCACTCCAGCCTGGGTGAGAGAATGAGACTGTCTCAAAAAAGAAAGAAAGAAAGAAAGAAAAAGAAAGAAAAAGAAAGAAAGAAAGAAAGAAAGAAAGAAAGAAAGAGAGAAAAGAGAAAAAAGAAAAGAGAGAAAAGAAAAGAGAAAAAAGAAAAGAAAGAAAAGAAAGAAAACGAAAGAAAGAAAAGAAAGGAAAGAAAGAAAGAAAGAAAAAGAAAAGAAAAAAAAGAAAAGAAAAATGCCTAAAGCTATCATTGCTATATAGTCTCCAGAAAATTGAGTCTGCTGTGGTTATGAAAGGAGAAAAAGAATATCACAGACTCACCTACCAATGCTGTCCTCCTCTCTTAAATAAGATGCATCTTCAACTTACTACATCAAGTGCAATGTATTCTACCGGTTTGTGATACGATACAAGTGTCTGACAGCACTATGCAAAGTGCTCTGGAAGACAACTCCAATTGATTGAAAAGACAGAGTTCCAAGTTTTAATGGCATTTGGCTATTGGTTATTAATCTGCTTGTCCTGAGAGACAGGTATGGGAAAGTGATAGATTAATTCCAATTTGGCTGGATTGTTTTGGAAGTTGCCGAGCTCAATGAAGTCTTAATAAAAGGTCATGTATGGTAGCAAAACAAATGGAATGCACCAGAATAGATATAAGAAAGTCACATTAAGCTCTCTTGGTGACATGATGACAAGAATATATGCAAATAAAAACATCCGAGCTATTCTAAAACAGGAAATGAAAAATTGTAACATAACAAAAAAACATTTCCCAGAGCAGACATTTGGGCTGGGTGCCAACTCTTTAAAACCATTGTTAATGATAGTACACAGTTGCTGTTCAATATGGAGGCAGCTGTGCAAAGACAGACTGCATATGAGAGGGGAAAAACACCAGCAAGTCTGGGTGGGTGGGAGTGATAAAAATCAAAATCTTCAGAGTCAAGCCAAAAAGTTGCTTCAGAAGATGAAATGCCCATCAAATGGTAGAAACTGGAGAAGCAGCTGGGCACAGTGGCTCATCCCTGTAATCCCAGCACTTTGGGGGGCTGAGGCAGGTGGATCACGAGGTCAGGAGTTCAAGACCACCCTGGCCAACATGGTGAAACCCCATTTTTACTAAAAATACAAAAATTAGCTGAATGTGGTGGCAGGCACTTGTAATCCCAGCTACTCAGGAGGCTGGGGCAGAAGAATCACTTAAACTCGAGAGGCAGAGGTTGCAGTGAGCTCAGACCACGCCATTGCACTCCAGCCTGAGTGACAGAGAGATTCTGTCTCAAAACAAAAAAAGAAAAGAAAAAAAAAAAAGAAAAGAAAAAAAACCGACAACCACAATTAAGTATACTAAAATGTGCTCCATACCAAAGACAAATTTTCAACTTGTTCACATCAAATTCATGGGAGCATTGGTATATAAAAGGAAAATTATGGGTGATGCTTTTTATTCCCTTTATTTCTCAAATTTCTTTTAACGATCAAGTATTAATTTTAAAATAACATTTAAAAAAGGAAGAAAAAAGACAACATGGACAAGCATGACATGCATCACGCTTGTTTGGCTTTTCATGAATAAATAATTTTGGCATACACTATCTCTGCATGGGGAAAACTCTTCCTTGGTATTTCTGCAAGGACTTCCTTTCCTTAAGGAATCACAGTGGGAAATCATTGGCATAAAAGTGGCCCTTTCACAAAAAGTCCAGACCCCTTTCTCAATGAACACCTAAAAAGTGAAGTTGTGTTCAGGGCAGAATAACTTATCCCCCCAAAAAACAGATTCTGCCATATTCCTACCTTTGTTTCTGAGATCCTAGGTACCATGGAGATCACAAACTGAGTACCAGACAGAAGTAATGTTTCAGGAGCTGTGGTCACTTTCGTTTGCTTAACCCATAGGTCTCTCAGTTACAGTTAGTTCATCTGTTATTTTAGGGAAAGTGCTGCATTACTTCACCAGTCAGCTAGCAGACTGGGCAGCAGCACAGAAGGAGAATCAACAACAGACTTAGAGGGCAGGCACGGTGGCTCACACTTGTAATGACAGCACTTTGGGAGGCTGAGACGGGTGGATCACTTAGGTAAGGAGTTCAAGACCAGCCTGGCCAACATGGTGAAACCCTGTCTCTACTAAAAATACAAAAATTAGCCAGGCGTGGTGGTGAGCTCCTGTATTCCCAGCTACTCGGGAGGCTGAGGCAGGAGAATCTCTTGAACCTGGGAGGTGGAGGTTGCGGTGAGCTGAGATCGCACCACTACACTTCCAGCCTGGGCGACAGAATAAAACTCCATCTCAACAACAACAACAACAACAACAAAAGACCAAAAAAACAAACAAAAACAAAACAAAACAAAAAAACAGACTTAGAAACTCAATTTAATGGATATTCAAAAAATAAAAGGGCAAAAACAAAAAAAAATTCTACAAATATTTATAGTAATTCAAAGATAAAGTGTATGGTGCAATAAAATCCTTAGTAATTAAAAAAAATACATGATTGTTCCTGCCCTCAGATTTCTCTGTGAGTATTGTATCCCCCTCCCTAGGCAGCTCTTGAGCAGTTCAAACTTTTATTAGGGGCTGCTCATTTAAACATACATCCTGAAGATAACACTCGCTCAGACACCCAGACTGGATCATTTGAGGAATGATAACACTAATTACAAGAACAAGCCCTAGAGACCTCTCTCTTTCTGAAAATTAATCTGACAGCAAGTGCAGAAACAGCAGAAAAGAATATGAAACAGTAGGGTAGAATACAAACTCTCTGGTAATATTTCTAAAAATTCTGGCTACTGAAAGGGGTGGAGATTCACTTCTCCTTGAAAATCAAAGCTCCCATTCTTTACCTGCAACTTCTTTTCGGAATATATTCTGGGGACCTGGGCAGATTTTGCTGGAAAGTGAACAATGTCATATTAAATGACTTCATATTCACCAAGACACAGGTAATTTTCTCCTGATAAAATTTCTTTTATAGAGCTGACCTTTTGGATTCATCTTCTTTGAAAGTTTGGACGGGGGCAGCAATAATCTGCTGACGTGTTGAAGGCCACAGCCCCTTCCTTACCTGTAATAACAATCTCTCATCGCCTATGACGGCAGCTTGGTTCCAATTAATCACTTCAGAGAATGGCAACTCCCATCCATTGCTGAGCATCACAGGGACGCAGGCAGCCTGAGCGAAAAAGGGGACTTCGTGAATGTGAGGAAAACGACAGCAGAAACTGTTCCCATCAGAGGTGAAATCAGTACAAATTCAATGACTGGCATTTTTGATATTGCGTGAATCCTGGACTGCCTAGGCCAGGAGGAAAGGAAGCTTTTATGAGTTATCAAGTCACACGAAGGTTGTACATATCCAGACTAGATGTTAATATTTGCAAGTCTTGCCCTAGAATGCTAAAACCCCATTTCTATTCTAGTGCATGATCTGGCTGACCTTACTTCCATATTGATGACTGGCCTTGCTGGAGAAGTTTTTATGGACGTAACAAAAGCTCACACCAACAAAATCTCAGTATAGAACCAACCTTGAATATAAACAGTCTTGTTAATGTAACTCCCACAAGTCCACGTGCAAAGTGATTTACCCGAATGTCATGAGCAACAAAGAGCAGAATGGAGCTCAGCATTCCTATGTAGCAGTTCGTGGACTTAACAGTATAGAGTGTTCACATTTCCCTTGTTCTGCAAACACCTAAACCAGAACTTTGTTCCCTTCGGTGTGGAGTGATCTAAAGCACAGTCATACCAATTTACAGTCTGTGCCGGGAAATAAACAGCCAAGAAACACTAGGTTAATGACAAAATACTGATTCCAAATAACTCATAATCCAAATCAGAGAACAATTTTTCTTTATGCAACATCCCAGGAGACTACAAGAACATGAGCGATGGCATGCTATGCAGAACACACACGGAGAGCAACTTGGAAAAGACATTCCAGAGAAGGAAGCTCTTCTGTTGGAGGGCATGACAGAATGATTTGCAGTTAAGATGGCAGAGATAAGAAGTTATGAAGCACTGTAGCAAAAGCACAGATTTAGGCATGGTGCAGGGAATAGAGGAGGAAAGAACATAGCAGCAAAGGGTCAAGGAATGGAGGATGAGAGAGGTTGAGGGCATGCTTTCTCTTGCAATCAAAGAAGGCTGGTTGCAACTTCCAGGTGGGAACTGTGGACGACTGTCTCAAGAGGACATTTCTGCAGAGTGAGGTTGATAAGCTGAGAAATTCCTACCACAAAGGCTCCAGGGGTGGAGCCAGGACCTCTGAACTGCAGAGCCTTGGAAGAGCTGGCCATCTGAGTAGTAACACCATGCTAGGGATCATTCTCAAAATTTAAAGGAACTGAGAGACAATTAAGATGCAGGCATAAAAGACAATTTTGCTTTTAGGAAATAAAGGGAAAGAGTAGGGCTGCTTTTTAGAGTCCAGCTAGGCTGGAACATTCAGTTACCCAAGAAAAATATTCCTGTTTAAGAATGGCTGACATAACTTATAGGAGAAAGAGGAGGTGAGAGAGATTGTCCAAGTTGGCAATCAGATTTGCCTTCTGTTTCTAAACATGACCCAGAAGAATCCACCATTTAATTTCTTACATCTAAAATTACTGAGTAAATCCTCCCTCCACCCCCCACTTTTCAAAAATGTTTTAGATTTTCTTGAAAATATTTTCAGATCCTCAAGGGAAACCACACCTTCTCTTTTGCTATCGCAGGAGAGGTGATAATGTTAAACCCGCTTAGTCTGGCTTCGGTCCTCAGCCCTATTCTGGGAAGGCTCCAGGGCCTCTTACCTGCAAAGCCTCCAGGAATCTGAAGGACCCAAGCCTGCGACCACGAGGAACCAGACAGAAAGTGGCATTGTGCAGCATTTCCCGATAATCATACCTAGAAAGAGAAGAGGAGTAATCAGCAAATGAAGACCCATTGCAAATGTGGGGATGTTGACCATAGGTGGGCGTCCATGTGCGTGAATTTACGCAAAGCAACTCGAGAAAGTCACCAGCAGGCAGCTCTTGCTTTTCCATTTTGAGGAAGGAGGTTGGGTTGCTGCATGAAGAACAAACATGAATCACCATGTTGGACAAAGCAATTAGGATCCCTTTTGCAAGCAGCATATATAAAGACGAGTCTGATCATTCTGGCAACAACTTGGTTTGCCCAGTCTTTGCTTCCAAAATCAGATTTTTGAGTCTTGATAAAATATGTTGCCCTATAGGCTTAAAAAGAAGAAGAAAAAAATTACTGGTGCTTCTCCTTCTCCTTTAACAATATGGCATTCAGCAAAACTAAGACTGTTCTTGTTCCCTACCCCTTCAAAATCATGCTATTAAAAACTATTCAGAAAACCTCAGTCACAAGCACAAGACAATGTTTGTCTTCTCCTTCAAGATGGAGTTTCTACACTTAACCAAGAACAATCAGTTACCCAGGAAAAATGTTCCTGTTAAAGAATGGCTGACATAACTTACAGGAGAAAGAGGAGGTGAGAGAGAGGGATGCTAGCCTAAGAAAGAGAAAAAAAGAATAACGAGAAAAGAAAAGAAAAAGCCTGAAATAGTACAGGGTACTGGAAACTGGTCTACAGAAGAGATGAGTTTATGTTACTCAAATACCATTTAATGACATTACATTGTTTTTGTATTTTGAAAAAAAAGTACAAAATATGAGTGTTACCTGACTCTTTACACCAGGGAAGTTTAAGAAAGATAAAAAACATTTCATGTTGTTTAGGACTGTCACTTTTAAAATGATTACCACAAACACATTCCTACATAGGCAGTTTCAAGTACATTATGAGTTTCAGAAAACTTGGGAAAGCAGAGATGGCGCGTGTCCTGTAAAGGCCCCAATTCTTACAGCCAAGATGAAATCACTCTCATTTTTCAAGAGCTTCCAATGCTGAGCAGACAGGTGTGACTTTGACAGTAGCATATGTCACCACCATTTTCTGACTCTAATAGTCTAATTTAATCATAGCCTAAAGGCACTGAATTCTTCCCTCTTCTTTTTGGGATATTGGTATATACATTTATATTTTTAAAGTCCACATCTATTTTTATATTCTCATACAAACTAGGCATACGGGAATAAGCCAATTTTCAATTATAAACCTGTCATTAAGAAGAGACATCATGCAAAGGACCATTTGCTTAAACAAGCGTGTACAACTAATTTGCACAAGAAAAGGTCACCGTGAATGGATTAAGATTATCTCCATTGAGAGTAAAAATTTTCTAAAACCCTTGCTGCATTAATTAAATTGCAAAATAGATTTCAAAGTAAAAAAGATTTTTAGGAAGGCTTGAATTTAGTTAAATATAAAAACAATAATAAATTAGATGGTAGTGATTTCTTCTTCCTCATCAAACACAGGAAAATGGTTGACAAATATATTCAAGTTCAAATGTTGATAATGTCTGAATCTCTGCCTAATAGATGGAGAAGAGAGAAATGTGTACACACACACACACACACACACACTCACAAAAATATATGAATAAAGTTTAAGCTGTTTTTTTTTTTTATTCAGAAAGGTCGAATATACTTCAGACTACAGCAAGATTTAATAAGTGCCCAGAATAGAAACCCCTGAGGGACTAGCACAGAAGGTCCTACATCCTCATCATTAGCCTACTAAAAATGTAAAATCCTATTAATGTTCTGCATTGTAACAAGTTTCAAAGTTGCTAGTTGCAGAATTTACTTTAGGGAATGTGTGGAGGAAGAGGAAGGGCAGAAAACTTATAGGAAAAATTAAAATGACAGTTATAGTAGGTTGCTTAAATGGTTATATAGAAGGACTATTTGCTGATATAGCAAGTAAGGTTGACATGATCGAAGCTTGTATTCCTTCACATAATAGGTAATTTGAGCTGTGGGAAGAATACCCTTGCAGGAATTAGGAAACCACTAGGTAGCTGTGAAACTTAATAAAACCCATGAGTTTTCTATCTGTTTCCTCATCTGCAAAATGAACTAATTGGGCTAGATGACCATAGATTCAGTTTTAGTATTCGATTACTCTTTATCTTATCATTTTTACAGAAGAAAGAGGAATGTCCTTTGAGAATATCCCACTGCTTGCGTTTCCATACCCATTATATGTATATGTATATGTGCACAATTCCATACTCATATATGTATGTATATGTATACATATACGTATCTGTTCATATGTATGCTGTGCATGTTTAACATATGTGTATATTCACATAGAGGCTCATACAGAACACATACACTCCTACCTTAGAACAATGATTTTCATTCAGATTTCTAAGCATGCTCAGCCCGTGAACCAGCCTCTCTCTTCTGCCCTCTGGACAGTGAGTCTATGAATAACTAACATGTTCTACCTGAAGGAAGAATGATGCCCCACAAGTGGGCAGACAACAATTCTAGTTTGACCGCATGCTTGGTCCTCTCCCACTCAGTCCATTGTGATGCTCTTTCACACTGCACATCAACCTCCTTGTAGATGCTTAAATCCACTCATTTATTCATTCATTCTTTCAAGAAATACTATGTTTCAGACGCTATCCCATGTGAACAGATGGAGTCCAGAGAAGGTCTTCTCTAGTTGCTGGAGCTACCAAAGAAGCACCTGACAATGAGAAAATGCTGATGAGATGAGAACTGAAGATATAAACATCTCTTGGGAGTATTTGCATGACAAGAGGAGATTATAGAAGGCCCACCTTCCAGAAGAAACACAAAGAACTCTGTGGACACTCTCCCCAGCAAAACAACAATTTAGTAACAATCATAAAAACATTTTAAGTCTCTGAGAATTGTCCTAAGGGGATAACGACAAATAGAGAAACAGTCATCCAAGAAAATCTACCAAATCTTGGCAAGAACCATGAAAGTCTGTGGCAACCGGTCCCTGACCTGTTCCATGACCAACCCCTACTAGCTCCGCCTTACAGGAGCTTTACTCTGGGGCAGTGCAGTCAGGGAGGCTGGGCTTTCAATCCCCCCAGGTCCCATCAAGAAAGTGAAAAAGAGCCTACAGAAAGAGAGAATGGGCCGGGCACAGTGGTTCACATGTGTAATCCTAGCACTTTGGGAGGCCGAGGCAGGCAGATCACCTGAGGTTAGGAGATTGAAACCAGCCTGGTCAACATGGTGAAACCACATCTCTACTGAAAATACAAAATTAGCCGGGCATGGTGGCACATGCCTGTAATCCCAGCTACTTGGGAGGCTGGGAAAGAAGAATCACTTGAATTTGGGAGGTGGAGGCTGCAGGGAGCCGAGATAGTGCCATTGCACTCCAGCCAGGGCAACAAGAGCGAAACTCTATCTCAAAAAAAAAAAAAAAAAAGGAGGGGGGGGGAACGTATTTGCCAATCATATATATGATAAGGGACTTTCATCTAGAATACATAAAGAACTCTTCTGACTCAACAATAAAAAGACAAATAATCCAATTTTAAAAGAGTCTAAGGATTTGAATAAACTTTTTTCCAAAGAAGACACATAAAGTGCCAATAAACACATGAGAAGATATTCAACATCAATAGTCATTAGGGAAAAGCAAATCAAAACTACAATGAGATACCACTTTACACCCACTAGGATGGCTATAAGCAAAAGGACAGATGAGAACAAGTGCTGATGAGGATGTAAAGAGACTAGAACCCTTCATACACTTCTAGCAGGAAGGTAAAATGGTGCTGCCACTTCAGAAAATAGTTTGGCAGTTCCTTTTCAAACTAAAAATGGACTTACCATATGACCCGGTAATCGCACTCTTGGGCATGTATCCCAGAGAAATGGAAACTTATTTTCACGCAGAAACTTGTCCACAAATGTTCACAGCAGTTTTGTCTGTAATAACCTCAAACCTGGAAACTACCCAAACGTCCTTCAATGTGTGAATGATTCAACAAATTGTGGTACATCCATAGCCTACAATACTTCTCAGCAATGAAGTGGGACAGACTATTGATACACACGACAACTTCAAGGAAATTATGCTGCATGAAAATGTCACCCTGAAAAGTGTACATACTGTAGAATCCCTTCTATATGACATTCATGAAATCACACAGTTACAGGGATAAAGAACACTTAGAGGTTTGTCATTGGTTGGGGGAGGGGGGAAGACAGGGAGACTTGATAGGTCAAATGGGGGGACATAATGTTTTCAGATGGACTAATTCTCCCTCCTTTCTGATGTTTAGAAATGTGAATCACATAATCACACACTACTTAAAAGAAACATATGATATCCTAAGCAAGAAGGTAAGTAGGTGAGGGAGACAACTAACCCCAGATAATTCGCCGCTCTAATAAATGGTTTGTTACCCTTTTCGGATGGGCATTAAGTTCCCCACTGTGCAGGTAAAGAAGGACAGAAGGTAGAAGAGTTTTCACAAATGACTACAAAGAAAAGTGCAATAAAAATTACATGACTTTGAATTTAACCTAGAAACCAGTACCACTCTATGGCCATAATAATTTTATACTTAAAGTTGTATTGAACAATGTATGGGATGCACCCCATTTAAAATGGACTATGCAGTAATGCACAGTCAAAGTCCTGCCCCTCTGTAGGAAACACATTTTTGCTGGCAGTCATTCTGTGCAACCGGGAAAGATGGGGGAGTGTGGCATAGAGCAGGGGTTCTCAAAGTGTGTTCTCCCAACCAGTGGCAACATCTGCATCATCTGGGAACTTGGTAGAAATGCAAATTCTCAGCCTCACCCAAACCTGCTGAATCAGAAACTCCAGGGGAAGAGCCCAGAATTCTGTGTTTTAACAAGCCCTCCAGATAATTACGATGCACCCTGAATTTTGAGAACCACTGGCACCATAGTTAAGAGCTTAGTAATTAAAAGCTTAGTGGTTGGGCAGCTTTAGACACAGCCAAACCTGGGTTCAAATTCCAGCTTTTCAATTTATAAACTGAGTAATCTTGAGAAAGTTATTTAATTTGTTTAATCCTAGTTTCTTGGTTGGCAAAATGGGAATAATACTTACACTATGAGGATTAAGTGATACATTTTAACCAAAGCACGAGCAAATTATAAGCAAACCATAAAAGGCAGCTATTCTCATTAGGACTGAAGGAAGATAACAGAACATAATGGAAAACACAGCCAGCTTCAAGTTGGAAAATCTGGGCTGAGGAATTTGGGTTCTTGATCTACTACTTCCTGTGTAACCCCAGCAAATCATTCAACTTCTCCAAACCTCAAAGTTGTGAAGATCAAATGAAATCATGTACAATGAATATAAATGGCAAAGCACTATGCAATTCCAAGTTATTATGATAAATCATATCAGAATAAGAGGGATATAAACATTTTTAAAAACCCTAGTAACAATGAAAAAGAATGAAAACTACACCAGATTCCCAAAGACAGAGCCAAGAGACAAACGTGGAACAGACCCTTTAAAGCAAAATGGAAATAGAAGCTGTGAATCACAATAGAACAGCAGCTTCTAATTGAAGGCTTTTGTCTTATTATCAAAAGCTACGTAGAGAAGGATGTTGCTGGTGCACTGTGCTCCCAGGTCCTCCTGTGGCTCCCACAATCTCTCTGTAGCACGCGTATTTGCCAAGTGAACAGTCCGCATCCTCATAAGTAATTAATCTTTGCTTATACCCAAGTTTGAATCACATCCCTTAAGAAAAAAAGAAAGAAAGAAAATAAAAATAATTTATGACTGTTGTAGTTCTCTAAAGTGCATGGGGATGAGAGAAATAAAATTACCATCCTTTGAGCACCTCTGGAGGTGCCTTTTTCATTCATTCACCAAGCATTAGCTGAATGTCTACCCTGTGTAAAACAACATGTGTTATCAAATGATGGTTAGTCAGTGAGAGGAGTGCTAGGATTGGACATGAGGTAGAGGTGGGGGGTATACAGAGACGTGTGGCAACGGCCGCATGTACACAGGGAGGCTTCCTGGAGGAAGCGAGACCCTGAGCTAAGTCTTAAAGGATGAACAAGAAGCAACCAGGAACAGTGGTAAGAGGAGGCGATGGGAATTTCTGGGGGTAGAGACAGCATAGCAGGAACAAAGGCACCAAGGTGAGAGAAACCACCCAGTTTGGGGACAGGAAGACATGGGGGTGCGGGCTGCTGTTACTGGTGGGTTCCCACTAGGAAGCCTTTGTTTGACATCTCCTAGAGCTCAGAGATGATCCCTTGCAGGTGATCAGGGTGTCACTGAAGGGCTTAAGCAGAAGAATGACATGTTACCAATGGTGTGCTCAGGACTTTATATAACCCAGCTTCACAGAGAAGCAGTTAAGTTCAGAGACCTCGAAAACCCTTCCAACGCAGGTCACAGCTAGGACCAACCAGCCTGTGTTCCAACTCCTGGATTTCTGATTCTAAATCCCATTTTCTTTTCATCACATCGTATTGCCTTCTCGCTCAGCCCATACAACATGCAGTGTCTAAAACTGACATTTCTTATGGAGCCAGGTCCTAAGCAGTTCACCTAGTTTCAAGCATGGGCTATTTGTTGCCAATTTAAAAGGGCTGTTTCTCTCCCACTCAAAACTTCACCCCAGATCACCACCAGGAGTTCAGTTTCAGAAGGTACTCTGTCATTTATTTACTAACCATGTTGCCTTAGACCCTTCCTTGGCCTTTACAGGTTTAACAGTTTAAAATTTCAATTACTATTATTATTATTTTGAGACAAGATCTTGTTCTGTCACCCAGGCTGCAGTGCAGTGGTGAGATCACAGTTCACTGCAGTCCCGACCTCCTGGGTTCAGGGAATCCTCCTGTCTCAGCCTCCTGAGTAGCTGGAACTACAGGCATGTACCACCATGTCAAGCTAATTATTAAACTTTTTGTACAGATGGGGTCTCACTTTGTTGCCCAGGCTGGTCTTGACCTCCTGGGCTCAAGCGATCCTCCTGCCTCAGTCTCTCAAAATGGTGGGATTACAGGAGTGAGCCACCATACTGGCCTCAAATTTCAGCTATTTTTGAGAAAACTCTGAAGTTTACAGCATGCAATAGTATGAAATTGGCCCAAGGCAAAGATTGGAACTGAGAAACATATATAAGTGGGAGCTAATCTTTTAGCTGGAAAATGGGTCCAACTGGCCACTGTTCCATCTCAATTAGGTGACTTGAAAACATGGAATATGGAAAAGTATAGGTCCCTGGGGTATTTGAGAATTCTCTGGACTTAAGGAGCCATAGTTTCTCCATGACACCTACTCACACAGAGTCTTTGTGCACATAAATGAGCTGCTATATATGCCAGTGTCAGGCAAGTACAAACGAGCTATGCAAACGTGCAGTGCTGGGCTCTGGGCCTGGCTGACCAGGTTGGCTGCAGCTTCAGGGATGCTCGGCATCCCCCAGCAGGAAGGAACTCACTATTTGGAGGTGGTGCAATTCCTTACTCAAGACAGTTTTTTGCTTTGAGCATTGCCTGCTGTTAGAACTGCCACACTGCTCCCCTCCTCCCCAGTCATGCCAAGGATTAAGAATTTATTTCCTTGTGACACTTCTCAGTCTGAGGCTGTTGATCCCAAGCTGTCGACTGCAGAGAGCAACACACGGCTAAAACCAGGGCCAGGAATTTATATTCACCCTTTCACACTTCTTGGCTTTCCACAGAAGACAGTCTCCTTTTCATGTCCATTTAAAATCCATTTCAACATAGGGAAGGTAGGCAGGTAACATTTTGTGGGCTGAGGCTGAGGCGTGAAATCCCTATGGGAGGCATTCGCTCTCTTACCCAGGATCTCATGACAGCCTCACAACCACTGGGGACGTGTGGAAGGATACACCTGCCTTTCACAGGGAAGAGGGAGTCCGAAGACTCCTTGGACTCAAACATCTTGTCTGAACGCACTGGGTTATAATCTCTTATCAACTCTAAACTCCACCCCTCATCCTTAGGCTAAATGTCTACTGACAGTGCAGAACCCTAAACTTAGCCCAAGTGGTAATCGCTACCTGTGTATATTAATGAACACAACATGTACCAGGTGTACCTCATACTTCAAGAGGGGTAAAAGATGACCATCTCAATTCCTGCTCATTAAATAACAGCTCAGTGGCTAATATATAAAGGTAAGTAAAAGAAAAAAAAAGATAGCTATTAGTAACAACTTTTTTAAAACTTTTTTTTACATTTTAATTTTTTGTAGAGACAGAGTCTTGCTATGTTGCCCAGGCTGGTCTTGAACCCCTGGCCTCAAGTGATCCTCCCACATCCTTCCCAGTCCCCAAACTATTGAGATGACAGGCGTGAGCCACCATGCCTGGCCAGATATAAATTATAATAACAACAGTACCCCCACTTTTTAAGTATTTCCTGTGGGTAGGGCACTGAGCTGCCCAATCTGTATTTTTTTTTTTTTTTTTTTTTTTTTGAGGCGGAGTCTCTCTCTGTCCCCCAGGCTGGAGTGCAGTGGCGCGATCTTGGCTCACTGCACGCTCCACCTCCAGGGTTAATGCCATTCTCCTGCCTCAGCCTCCTGAGTAGCTGAGACTACAGGCGCCCGCCATCATGCCCAGTTAATTTTTTTGTATTTTTAGTAGAGACAGGGTTTCACCGTGTTCGCCAGGATGGTCTCGATCTCCTGACCTCATGATCCACCCGCCTTGGCCTCCCAAAGTGCTGGGATTACAGGTGTGAGCCACAGCACCCAGCCCAATCTGTATTCTTTATTGTGCCTTATTTTTACAACCATCGTGGAGAATAGGTGCTATTGGCCCCAGTTTACAGATGATGAAGTGTCAAAGGTTTTGTTCAGTTTGTGCAAGGAGGATGGGATCCACGACCAGCTGTCATCTCTCAACCTACCCAGGAGGAAAGAGAAATGAGGCTCCAGCAAACGTGAAAATAAGAGACATTTAATACATCGTGCCTGTGATATTAATCTCAGGAAGCTTTCTGAAAGAGGCGAGGTTTTGCAGTACCAGGTTTTTCTTTCTTTTCCCCCTTTGAGCAGAGTCTTGCTCTGTTGCTTGGGCTGGAGTACAGTGGCATGATCTCAGCTTACTGCAACCTCCGCCTCCTGGGTTCAAGTGATTCTTGTGCCTCAGACTCCCAAGTAGGTGGGACTACAGGTGTATGCCACCATGCTCAGTTAATTTTTGTATTTTTAATAGAGATGGGGTGTCACCATGTTGGTCAGGCTGGTCTTGAACTCCTGGCCTCAAGTGATCCACCTGCCCTGGTCTCCCAAAGTGCTGGGATTATAGGCGTGAGCCACTGTGCCTGGCCAGCATCAGCTTTTATACTCAGCAATACCCACTTCCAAAACTCTTCTCAAGAGAAATGTAATTCCAAGACACATGGGCCTAAATTCTCTGGTTAGAAACAAAATGTTTTTGAAAATGCTAAATAAAGGGCTACCTGAGTACAGTGGCAGGGAGGGGGTACAGGGGGGAAAGAAGGGATTAACAATAAAAGAGCCAGCAGCAACAGTGACCTCAGATGGATAAATGGGTCCAGAAGGGGCACGCACAGGCCCAGTGGTGATGGGGAAGCCTGAGGTCATTATCTTACCATTAACTACCTTTCACCAGGCTCTACGCCAATGGGACTGGTTAAGTGGAATGGGGCCAGGAAGTATGGACTGCAGCCTGAGAAGACCAAGATGGGGTGGACAGTGCAGTGTGTCTGTTCTAAGGGTGTCAGCTCCCCACCTAGGACGATCTGAGTCCCAGGAGGCTGGCTGTGGAGGGAGCACTTCTTCCCTACATGCCTCTCTTTCCTTCTTTTTCTTAACTTCTACTCCTGCTGCCTAGAGGAAGCCTTCCCTGATCCCTGAAGTTTGGGCACACTGTGCTAACTCTGTATTGCTCACTCTGTATTAAGTTGCCCATTTTTCTCATCTTCCTTCCCCTGGATTCCGGGACACAGGACCTTGGTCCTACTTTCTGTTGACCCAACAACTACCTTAAGGCCTGGCCTACTGTAACCACCCAAAAAAAGAGTTGTTAAATTAATGTAAGGTGCTCAGTGTCTACCAATTTGCATTAAAGTGTACAGGGGCTATGGAAGCAACAAGATAACAAAGATAAGATGCAAGCCCTTCATTACAACAATCTCCACTTTAACAAACACATGCCCAACTCTTTATTATGCTGGGTTCTTCCAAGGATGAGTTCACTCCTATGCTTACACCAAGTCCAATTTACTTGGGGAATGAAAAATCGTGTTATTTATTTAGTCTTCCTATTGTACATCTTAAAATCCCTTCTCTGTTTTTATTTCTACAGGTCTGGCAGCTTGTTAAAAATGTCATCTTCTCCCTGCACGGTGAGGAGGGTGGAAAATTTGTGTTTCACCAGCCCTGATAAATAGCATTATTTGTAAATCAAAGTTAAATGCATGCACAGTGCTGTTCAAACTGAACCTTCTCCTGGCCTTCCTCCATGTCTGAACTGAAGAAAAAAAATTGTAGAATATCCTCATGGCTTCTGCAATGACAAACCCTGCACCAGTCCAAAAAGCAATGACTCCCTCCCCCTGCACAGAAAACTGAGCTCGAACCAATGTTCTGACCACTTCCCTTCTTGATCCAAGATATCCTTTCCAGCAAGACCAGCCTGGATCAGGTCTTGGATTAGAGGGATATTTCGCATTCCTACTATTCTCACCCCCAGGGCAGGCACTGTGCAGAGCCTGTCCTGTGTCCTGCATTCTTGTCAGTGCTTAATCCTTTTGTCTGGCCCTTGCACTTAAGTGATTATAAAATATCTTGAGAATCCAATGACAGTTTACGGAAGGTCAGCTGATGCCACCAACCTCACCTTCCCATTTCCTCTCCCACTGTTGCATCACTAGCCTCTGCCTTGTGACTTTGACAGTCAGGGCTGCCACCTCACTGCTGAGCCGTTGGTACCGAATACACAAACAAGACCTCAGAACTCTGTGTAGGCTGACATAGCACATTCTCAAAAAATTCTAGAACACCCAACTTACTATGAATGCTGCATGAAGCTAGTTGTCTATGCAAAGTTTAATCATTCCCATCCGGGCATGTGAATGCATAAATGTAGAGATACATGGGTGTAACCATGGGACATAAAATTTGGGTTACGGTTGAAGATTTGATGCCACATGTTACTGATTTACAGGATTATCTTTGCATGAAGGTTGGGTCCTTAGGGATTGGAGAGGCCCACAAGTCTAGATTCTGCCATTTCCTTTGGCAGAAGTATAACAGTGCCCTGGGGAAGATGGTCTGTGGAGCTGAGTCACCTCTCCCTCCTCCTCCTCCAGCTGGCCATGCTTCCCACAGTTCCTTTGAGAAGCAGATAGAGCTAGCTAGCTCCCTGGCACTCTCATTCTGGAAAGAGGTTGTGGGACAGAAAGAAAATTTAAGCACTGGATTAAGGAGAGGTGGACCAGATGGCCCAAAGGATGCCTTCATGCCCTGACATGTACTCACTGGACAAAGGAGTATTGAGCAGGCCCTACATGTCAGGTAGCACTCTGAGCACTGGGATGCCATGAAGCAAGAGTCCTCCAGGAGTGCTCATTCATGGATTTTGCAATTCAGTGGCAACCAGAGTCTCCTCACACTCCTCTTCCTATACCTCCTTAATCCCTTTTCTCCTTCAGCTCAAGCATGCACAAACAGAGCAACAGAAACCATACTCCGCTTCTTCCTAGTTTTAAATAGAATGAGTTCAATTGTATCTTCCTACAGTCCATAGTCTATAGAGCAGCCAAAGACACCTTTCAAATGTCACCCCCCGTCTGAACACCCTCCAAGGGCTCCTCCTGGCACGTAGAATAATTTCATGCCCTACACCCTGGCCGACTGGGTCCCATGAGAACTGGCCTCTGCCCACATCTCTGACTGCCCTATCCTCAGTCACCATCTACAGCTACAAAGTCCTGCTCTCAATTTCTCGGTAGAGAATGCTAACTTCCATCTCCTGCACTTGCACTTGCTGTGCCTTCTGCCTGGAATTCTTCTCCAGGATCTCTCTCAAGCTGCCTATAAGCATTTAAATAGCCCCTTCTCAGAGAGGCCAGCACAGACCAACCTGTGCTCCTTCCACTCCCTTTCTGTTGCCCTGTTTCATCTCTGTCCTGGCATTTACCAAGGTCAGAATTCACACGTGTTTGTTTTACTGGCTTACCTTCTTTCTTCCCAAATGTAATATATACTTCATGAGAGAAGGAGCTTTCCTGTTCTTATTCACCACTGTGACCCCAGACTCTGTACTATGCCTGGTCCACAGTAATCTTTTAGGAAATATTTGTTGAACCTATGTCAGATTATTCAACACTCACCCCATTCCTCATGGGTTTATAAAGCCCAGGTCATAAAGTGTCCGAACTGCTGGCAGTGTTTGCAGGGATAATTCATATGACAAGTTTCTAAAAGGATATGGAGAAGTTTTCTTTCATCTTTGTTTTATACAACGCTAGCCTTCTCTCTCTAGTTAATGGTATGATTCTTCAAGTTCTCTAAATGCCATCTGCTATGAAAGCAAGAGCCCATTAAAAATGCCTGCAGAAGAAATTTCTTAAAGAAAGAGCATCTTTAGAGATGTTTATGTAAAGTGATACAGTGAAACCCTGCACAAATTAATAACTAAAGCATTTATGAATATTAGGAAGGATGAGGCAAAAATTTTCCTGGAACAGTTTTTGTACATCTGAGATAAAACTTAGAAGATGTCAAAGGCCTGGCATTGTTATGCTTCTTTCGCCTCTTCTTTGAGTCCCAAATTGTTATGGCATATACCCAAAATCCATCTATTGCTTCAGAAGTATAGATCATTTTCCAAAAGCAGCATCTGGAATAACTAATTTGTTACCAAAGCCAGTGATTAAACACACATGATACCATGGGGCTGAACGGCCGGCCATGAGTCCCAGTTTTCCATTGTATTAGGTTTCAGCTATTAACCAATCAGTCTGTTTTTAGAGTATGAATTTGTAATGTAGATGGCTCAGAACTCTTGGCTATGGGGCCCTTAAGAGGAGAGCATTTCTGTCACATGGAATGTCTTGTTGCTTGGTTTCCATTAAGGTATCTTGGTTTTTAAATAAACTGTCAAGTAAAACTTGGCATCAAAACACAAAGTGAGTAACTTCCTTTGTTGAGTCGCTGACAGCTCCGCTGTGTGTCAGATAGATAGCTGCTAAGAGTCAGCTCCAAAGGCGACTGCAGCCTCTTTGGAAGGATGCTGGTATCACAAACTGCCTTCCTCAGGATTAAGGCTAAGCAAAATTTAGGGATAATCTTTATGGAAAGGTAACCCAGCAACAGCCAGTCGGCCATATCCCTCTCCACAAGTGTTGGTTTTGGAATTAGAAAAGTTTTGGAGGTGCGAAAACATAATTGGAAAACTTTTTTTCCCTGCTTAAAGGGCTAATTGATTTCACAGGTGTTTAATTATCATTTGCTGTGAGATAATACCTTGTAGTGCCATAAAAAATGGATTTAATTTTCGAGTGCTTGCAAAACCATTTCCAAAGCCAAGTCAGAGCTAAAGCTAGATAACTATTCTATAAATCAAACACACTGCCTCCTTTCTTTGAAATTTTTAATACTTGGGGATAATGATATCTGACAACCTTGAAACTAACATGAAAAGGATTTTTCTGCCAAGTGCCAAAAGTCAACCATTGGAGCATTTCAGGCAGTTTGGTTCATTAACAGTGACTCAGGCAGCCTCAGGACCCTGCCTGCAGGCTTCCAAAACATCCCAAAGGTAAGAGCATTGGTGTGTGTCAAGACACAATATTATCTACCAAGATCAAATGGTCATATATCCAATAAGGTCTACAGAAAAACAGAAAGAAAACCCAAACCACCCTTCACACAAAAAACTGCCTGGAAACAACAGTAACTCTCTAAGCTCTAACTAAGAGTCCTGGAACTTAGAAAGTAGAGATGTTTCAACTTGATCAAGGGATGCTTTCCTATCTTATGCTTAAGGCACAACACTTGTGCTTTCTGTAATAACAAGGGAGGGAATCATAAAATCAAACAAATGTTAACAGCTGGAAGGCACCACAAAGATCATCCAGTCCAAATATCCAGATGAAAAAAAGCAGCCAGGAGAGGTCAAGTAACTTACCCAAGATATCACCAGGGGCAGAACCAAGATAAAAAGAATAATTCTGAGTGAGCAGAGAAAGGAAAAGAAAGCTTGAAAATAGATTTAGAGTCCCATTCTCACCCAAAATCTAAAAATATAAGGAAGAATTTTTAAAAAGACAAAAAAAAAAAAAACCAAAAAAAAAAAAAGTGAGGTTTCATTCTGTAAGAGGAGTGGCTATTTCTTCAACAGAGCCCAGTTTCCACAGAAGTGCTTAAGCAGCCTTAAATAACTGCTTGGGGGTTTTAGTTAGTGCCACGTTTCGGATTTTTTTTTTCTCTCCAACTTCTATTCAGAAACTGCTGAAATCCTACCATGTTCCATTAGATTAAGTGTGCTTAAATGATTTAAGAAAGCAGCGTAATTTAGCTGGACACACACACGCATGCATGCACACACACACACACACCCCATTATTTAATTTATTTAATGCCTGTGTATGGAGGGTGCACGCACCCCAAACAACTGTATGACAAAGATTTTTGGGCAGTTCAGGTTGGCCTTCGCAGTGCTGGATAAAATAATATACAGCAATATGCAGTATAATTGGTGCCATTCTTGGACACTGTGTTTGGGTCCTGGTAGTAAAAGTCTGGGCCAAAGTCATGTGGGCTGAAAGGGCAGGGGACAATGTGGGCCCCAGTATAGTCTGAAAAGGGCTGGAATGGAAGGGCATCCCTAGGGACTGGCTTGGGATTGCAATGAAACTCCTTCAATGAATAAAAATGGTGGCAATAACTCTAGCTAACATTTATTGAGAACTTATTACATGCCCAACTCTCTGCAAAGCACTTTATGTCCATTTGGCCATTTGCTCTTCCAACAATCCTATGAAGTTAGTAGCGTTATAGCTCCCATTTTGTAGAAGAGGAAATTGAGGATCATCCCTAATTTGTCTAAATTCACTTAATACACAGGTGGGTAGAATTTGAACTGAGGCATTGTGACTTCAGGGCCTAAGTTACTGTACGCAATTGCACACTGCCTCCTTTCCATAATGCTTTTTGGAGATGTCTCATTGGCTAGCTAAATGAACTGTGTCATCAGGGACACCATGAGAACCACTATGAAATGCACTGGACTAAGTTAGGTCTTCTAACCAAAGATGTGCCTGGCATGGGGAAAGAGCTTTTATGTGGCTCTGAATAAGAGATAATATCTTTCCCACGGTCCACCCCAACT
Organism: Chlorocebus sabaeus; assembly: GCF_047675955.1. NCBI lineage: Eukaryota > Metazoa > Chordata > Mammalia > Primates > Cercopithecidae > Chlorocebus > Chlorocebus sabaeus. The sequence continues at coordinate 121,614,270 of NC_132911.1, forward strand.
CACACATTACTTCCAGGTCTTGGGGACTTGATAGAGCAGGTGAGAAATAAATTCCTGTTCATTTGCTATATTTATCTCAGCCAGGACCACCAATGGAACATAGAAACTTCGAGACCTCTTCCTAAGACTTTATATGATTCTTAGTTTCCCAATCCATCGTGAGGCTTTGGTACCAAGACCCATATCATGATTTTTAGTTCCCTGATAAGCTTGTGGAGTCTCTACTATGTGTACAGGTCTTTAAGGTCATATGGACAAAATTGGGAAGACACATAAAACAAATACTGTAGGAGACAATGAGATTTCATTCATTCATCCATCCATCCATTTACCAATAGCACTTATTATGTACCTACTAAGCACCAGGCATTCTATTGTCAGGATACAATGGTGGGCCAAATAAAAAATCCTGTTCCTTTACCGTTCAGAATTATGGAATTCACTGTCTTGTGAAGGGAGACTGATAGTAAATAATTAATCACATAATAAAATCAGCAGCTATGGTAGTTCCAAGGAGAGACTCATGGTTCTGTGACAGCACATATGGGAGAGGAACTTGACCTAGTCAGGGGGTGGGGAACTAAGCTGAAACCTAAGCGCTAAGTATCTAGCAGGACTGGGGTTGGGAATGCAGTGCTTTGAGCTGTGTTGACAGTAAATGCAAAAGTCATCAAGAAATTTAAAGTACGTTTGGGAAAATGAAGTATGCGTACCATAATTAGTCATCTCAAAAAGTCAAAACTATTTGGCTGTGATGTAGACTAAATCCATAGAATGGTTTGCAAAACAAAGGTTAGGACTCCATGCTGCCTGGAAAAATGAGTGTGATTAAAGACTAGATGTCTGAGGCCGGGCGCGGTGGCTCACATCTGTGATCCCAGCACCTGGGGAGGCTGAGGCGGGCAGATCATTTGAGGTCAGGAGTTCAAGACTGGCCTGGCTAACATGGTGAAACCCTCTCTCTACTAAAAATACAAAAATTAGCCGGGTATGGTGTTGTGCACCGGTAATCCCAGCTACTCGGAAGGCTGAGGCAGGAGAATCGTGTGTCTGGATGGATAAACACTATCATTCAGTTAAACACATTGATCATATCGGAGCATTCCATATTCCACATGCCTGCTAAGCAATAACTAAGGCAACAGACGCTGATCCGTGTTACAGACAGTAAAGTTGCATCAGAAAAGAGCCTTAACAACTTGATTAGAGTTAATGAAAGATACTTAAAGTTGTTCTAGTTCATCTTATCTGCTCTTCCCTGGAGACCTGGCAACTCACCTTTTTAGCACTTATTTATAAGCCCATCTCCTATGACCGCAAAATTCTACAGACTCTGTAGAAATGATGCTGAGTCTCTAAATAATCACATTTTCATGGTAATTAAAAGCCAAATTCCCTAACTCCCTAAATGCTATGAGCAGCTTGAATGCCTGTGTTTTGTCCTAACATTGAGCATCTCTAGGGTGAAGGAAAACCATGATAGAAAATACTGAAATGACTTAATTGCAGAAAAAGGCAGCCTTATGATGAAGCAGCAGTGAGCTTCTGCCGGGATGGCACAGCCAGGGGAGGAAGCTGCTCACAGGAGGAACGCCCAGGAGCCCTGGCCTCTGCCCTTCTTCAAGTACTGACTACTGTGAGGCCTGGGCCGAGGTCCTGCAGGCCAGGAGAAGCCCTGAGATGACATCTTTCTGCTATGGTGACAAGTCCTTCCCGTTGATTCTAATAGTTGTTAAGGTAAGAGAGGTAAACAAGGGAATTTAAGTTATTAATGCATTAGTTTGAATTGGAGCTGGGAACAAAGGAAAAGCCACAACTTGGCTTCATCCAGCAAAGACACTATATTCATCCATCTGTCTCCTAGACTAATTTAGGGATTACAGGACCTACCCAGGAAGCTCTGATGCAGCAAAGTAAAGATCATATTGTGAGGGCAGATGAGGCCAAACCATTGCCACCTCTATCTTTAAGGCTGCTAATCTCTTAGAGAAAACTGGAAGAAAAAGTTGGAAAGGGCAGTAGGGGGAGAAGACACACACACACACACTCTCTCTCTCTCTCTCACACACACACACACACACACATATATACCTATTTAAAGACCACCAAATACGTTTTTCATCTTTAAATCAAAGTCCTGCATAGAAAAAGAAAGCTGCTGGTAAGCGTTAAAGGAAAGACTTGTGGCCAATAATACGAAACATGTTTATAAAACAATACCTTCACATGTAGAAATAACAATGATAATGATGATAGAACAGCCACACTGTTGAGAGCACACTCATGCGCCGAGCACCATGCTAATTACATACAGTATCGCGTTCTAAGTGTCACAATCTGTAAGACTAATACTATGGTCCCATTTCACAGCTGTACACCAAGGTTGACAGAAGTGTGATAATTTTCCCAGAGTTATACAGCCAGAGAAGCATAACTAGAACCTGAACATAGCCCTCTGAATGTGAAGTAGATGCTGCTGAACTTCACTTGTATTGTTTACCAGCAGTTTTGATGTCATACAGAGAAATAGGTATAAATGAAATCTTTCAAAGCAATGAGCACTGAAAATATTTTGGTTCCCACTGCAATGAGTAATTCAAATAATGAACCACTAACCCTTAAAACACAGAATTTATATGTATGCTATGCTGATATTAAATGGCTTGTTTATAGGTTTTCTGATTGCTGCATTCTGGGTAAGATAAAACAGTCATATCCTCTCTCTCCTCTGCTTTGACAGGATGCTAAGCACATGTAAAGTTGTCAGAAATCATCTTGAACCTAAAAAACCAAACTAAGTGGCAGGTCTGCTCAGCTAGTTGTAAATATGGGCATAGCTTCACTTTACTGCACTTTGCAGATCTTGAGTTTTTGTTTTTGTTTTTAACAAATTGAAGGTCTATGGCAACCCTAAGCAAGTCTGTCGGCATGATTTTTCCAACAACATGTGCTCAGTTTCTGTCTCTGTATCACATTTTGGTAATTCTCATAATATTTCAAAACTTTTATTGTTATTGTATCTGTTAGGGTGATTTGTGCTCAATGCTCTTTGATATGTTACTACTGTAATTGTTTTGGGATGTCACAAAACTCACCCATATTAAGATGGTGAACTTGAAAAATATGTGTGTTCTGACTACGCTACCAACCAGCCATTTCCCCTCTCTCTCTCTTTGAGCCTCCTTGTTCCCTGAGACACAAAAATACTGAAATTAGGCCAATTAATAACCCTACAATGGCCTATAAGTGTGCAAGTGAAAGGAAGAGTCACACATCTCTCACTTTATTTACTTAGAGACGGAGTCTTGCACTGTCACTCTGGCTGTAGTGCAATGATGTGATCTCGGCTCACTGCAACCTCTGCCTCCCAAGTTCAAGTGATTTTTCTGCCTCAGCCTCCTGAGTAGTTGGGATTACAGGCACCCAGCACCATGTCTGGCTAATTTTTTGTATTTTTAGTAGAGACGGGGTTTCGCTATGTTGGCCAGGCTGGTCTCGAACGCCCGACCTCAGGTGATCCACCCGCTTCGGCCTCCCAAAGTGCTGGGATTACAGGCTTGAGCCACCGCACCTGGCCACATCTCTCACTTGAAATCAAAGGCTAGAGGTTATTAAGCTTAGTGAAGAAGGAATGTTGAAAGGCACAACAGGTTGAAAGCTATGCCTCTCATGCCAAACAGCCAAGTCATGTATGCAAAGGAAAAGTTCTTGAAGGAAATTAAAAGGGTTACTCCAGTGAACACATGAATGATAAGAGGGAGAAACAGCTTTATTACTGATTTGGAAAAAGTTTTAGTGGTCTGCCTAGAAGAGCAAACCATACACAACATTCCCTTAAGTCAAAGCATAATCCAGAGTAAGGCTTTTTCAATTTTATGATGACTGAGAGAAATGTGGAAGATGCAGAAGAAAAGTTTGAACCTAGCAGAGGTTGGTTCATGAGGCTTTAAAAAAAAGAAGCTGTTTCCATATCATAATAGTGCAAGGTGAAGCAGCGAGTACTGATCTAGAAGCTGCAGCAAGTTATCCATCAGATCATTGTGAGGTGGCTATACGAAACAACAGACATGCAATGTGAATGAAACAGCCTTATATTGGAAGAAGATGCCTTCTATGACTTTCATAGCTAGGGAAGAGAAATCGATGACTGGTATAAAAGTTTGGAAGGACAGGCTGACTCTCTTGTAAGAGGCTAATGCAGTTGGTGACTTTAAGTTGAAGCCAATGCTCATTTACCATTCCAAAAATCCTAGGACCCTTGAGAATTAACTTAAAAGCTGTATCTTTAGCTTTAAAGCTAGATCTACTTTGCCTGTGCGCTATAAATAGATGGAACAACAAAGCTTAGATGACAGCACATCTGTTTACAGCATGGTTAACTGAATATTTTAAGCCTACTGTTGAGACCTACAGCTTAGAAAGAAAAATTTCTTTCAAAATATTGCTGTTCATTGACAAGGCACCTAGTTACCCAAGAGCTCTAATGGAGATGTGTAAGATTAATGTTGTTTTCATGCCTGCTAACACAACATCCATTCTGCAGCCAATAGATCAAGAAGTAATTTGGGGCCCAGGCACAGTGGCTAATGCCCATAATCCTGGCAATTTGAGAGGTCAAAGTGGGAGGACTGCTTGAGGCCAGGAGTTCAAGACCAACCTGGGCAACGTAAGACCTCATCTCTACAATCAAAAAATTCTGCCAGACTAGGCATGGTGGCTCACACCTATAATTCTATGTAATTCTAGCACTTTGAAAGGCCATGGCAGGAGGATTGCTTGAGCCCAGGAGTTCGAGACCAGCTTGGGCAACATGGCAAGACTCCCCACTGCCAAAAAAAATGGTCCCACATGGCAGCATGCTCCTGTAGTCCCAGATATTCAGGAAGCTGAGGCAGGAGGGTCACTTGAGACCAGGAGTTTGTGGTTACAGTGAGCTATGACAGCACCACTGCACTCCAGCTTGGTCAATAGAACAAAACTGACTCCAAAAAAAAAAAAAAAAAAAAGTAATTTTAACTTTCAAGTATTGTTATTTTAAAAATACATTTTATAAGGCTATAGTTGACAGAGATAGTGATTCCTCTGATGGATCTGGACAAAGTTAATTGAAAACCTTTTGGAAAGGATCCTAGATGCCATAAAGAACATTCATGATTCATGGGAGAAGGTCAAAATATCAACATTATTGGGAGTTTGGAAGAAGTTGATTCCAACCTTCATAGATGACTCTGTGGGGTTCGAGAATTCAGAAGAAGTCACTGCAGATATGGTAGGACTAGCAAGAGATCTAGAATTAGAAGTGGAGCCTGAAGATGTGACTGAATTGCAGCAATCTGATAAAACTTGAATGGATGAGGAATTGCTTCTTATGGATGAGCAAATAAAGTGGTTTCTTGAGATGGAATCTACTCCTGATGAAGATGCTTTGAACATTGTTGGAATGATAACAAAGGACTTGGAATATTACATAAACTTAGTTGACAAAGCAGTGGCAGGGGTTGAGAGGATTGAGTCCAACTTTGAAAGAAGATCTACTGTAGGTAAAATGCTATCAAACAGCATTGAAATCTACAGAGAAGTCTTTCTTGAAAGGAAGAGTCAATCGTTGCGGCAAACTCCACTGTTGCCTTATTTTAAGAAACTGCCAGCCAGGCACAGTAGTAGCTCATGTCTGTAATCCCAGCATTTTGGGAGGCTGAGGCAGGCAGATCATTTGAGGTCAGGAGTTCGAGATCAGCCTGGCCAGCACGGTGAAACCCCATCTCTTCTAAACAAACAAACAAACAAAAATTATCTGGACATGATGGCATATGCCTGTAGTCCCAGCTACTTTGGAGGCTGAGGCAGGAGAATGACTTGAACCTGGGAGGCAGAAGTTGCAGTGGGCTGAGATTGCGCCATTGCACTCCAGCCTGGGTGACAGGGCAAGACAAGACAAGAAAAGAAAAGAAAAGAAAAGAAAAGAAAAGAAAAGAAAAGAAAAGAAAAGAAAAGAAAAGAAAAGAAAAGAAAAGAAAAGAAAAGAGAGAGAGAGAAATTGCCACAGCTGCCCTCACTTTCAGCAACCACCACTTGATCAGCCAGCAGCCATCAACAAGGCAACACCCTTCACCAGCAAAATGATTATGACTCACCAAAGGCTCAGATGATCACAAGTACTTTTTTAGCAGTATTTTTAAATTAAGGTACATATATAGAGGTTTTTTAGACATGTTATTGCATGTCTAATAGACTACAGTATAGTGTAAATATGACTTTTATATGTACTGGAAAACCGGAAAAAAAAATCATGTGATTTGCTTTACTGTGCTCTTTGTTTTATTTTCGTGGTCTGGAAGCAAACACACATCTCTGAGGTGTGTCTTATAACTTAGTGTTCAAAAACAGAGGCACAAAACCCAGGCACTAGTTGAAAACCTTCCCTTTGGGAGGCTAAGTGGAGACTATAGAATAAAAATGAGGAAGAATAAGTCAGCAACTACACAATATAAATGTGTTTTTAAAAGAAGAAAACAGTAATTGAGAGATAGTTTCATGATATTCTCACTACTCCTGATTTGGAAATCTGGAGAGTGTGGTATGGGCATAAGGGGGATTCTTCTAGATGGATATGTTAGGTGAATCCTTGTAGGGTAGTACAAGTTAAAGATATAAAACACCCAACTGAATGCATGTTCACGATGTATACACATATATTGCTTCTGGGTTTTTCCATCATAAGCAAGAGCCAGAAGAAAAATACTCAACAGTGAAATGTGTCTAGTAACCTTATTCTTCTGAGATATTACTGTCTATTGTGTTACTTTCGAAGCTTTTTGGTTTTACTGAGCATATATTTTGATTATATGCATATACATACTACTTAACATCTTTTCAACATGAAAAGTGTCCATCAGTGGATGACTGGATTCAATAAATTGTGGTATGTATGTATATACCACGGGATACTAACTCAGCCATGCACACACACAGAATGAAAACGAGGCTGGGCACAGTGGCTCACGCCTGTAATCCCAGTACTTTGGGAGGCTGAGGTGGGCAGATCACTTGAGGTCAGGAGTTCGGGAACAGCCTGGTCAACATGGTGAAACCCCGACTCTACTAAAAATACAAAAATTAGCCGGACATGGTGGTGGGCACCTGTAATCCCAGCTATCCGGGAGGCTGAGGCAGGAGAATCTCTTGAACCTGGGAGGCAGAGGTTGCAGTGAGCCAAGATCATGCTACTGCACTCCAGACTGGTCAACAGAGCAAGACTTTTGTCTCAAAAAATAAATGAAAGAAAATGAAATCATGCCTTTTGTAGTAACATGGGTGCCACTGGAGGTCATTATTCTAAGTGAAATTACTCAGAAAGAGAAAACCAAAAACTGCATATTCTCACTTAGAAGTGGGAGCTCAACAGTGGGTACACATGGACATACAGAGTGAAAGAACAGACACTGGAGACTCCTCCAGGTGGGAGGGTGGAAGGGGGATGAGAGAAGAAATCTACCTGTTGGGTACAATGTTCACTATTCAGATGATGGGCAAACTGAAAGCTCAGCCTTCGCCACTATGCAATATGTCCATGTAAGACAACTGCACTTGTGCCCCCTAAGTCTATTTCAAATAAGTGGTGATTCAGTATGTCCTTTGTAAAGGAAAGATTATCTATTACATAGATAATCTTTGCCAGGGACTATCTGCAGCTACAAATCGGAGAATCACAAGCAGTATCCTTGTGGCAGATATATTTGGTTTAGTCCCTACTAAATCTAAACATTTTTCTTAACTCAATTGGCAACATTTTCAAATCATGAGATTTCATGCCAAAATCCAGATTTCAGGCATCTCATGAAAAATGGGAAGATCTGGTAGCACTGGACCTGCTGGACTCCCTTATGGCAAATTAGCAGAAGCTGAGCTGGCTTGATTCATTTATTACATCACTTACCTGGCCCCTGTAGGCATCTGAGTTAGTAACCCCTGGTCTACAGGTAAAGAGGCTAAAGGTCAGATACAACTCATCTCAGATGCTGGAAGCAGCTTTCTTAGTCCAAATAAGGAGCTGTCATTAGTCCAAATAGGGACTAACAATTTGACTTCAATATGTAATGTTTTATGTGGGCTATAAAATTATCCAAACTCGACACAGGACACTTTGAACTTCTTTCCAAATCATCTGGCCTTCATCTACCCACTGGATCTATTACTCTGCTGAGTCCTCATGGAAACATACCTTTCAGCCCTAACAATGAGACCACAGACATCTACATCCCCAATGCAACAACAGCTAAAAAGCAGTAGAATGTCAGAAACACTACCCACTTAGCTCTTGACTGACAGGCCCCACTGAGCATCCTTTGTGAAGTCCGTTTACTAGCTAATTCATAATTTACACAGGGCATTCAGACATAGAAGCTAAGATATAAAACATTTATCAACACAGGAACCAGTTTGTCATTTTAAAATAATTATGTTTCTTTAAGTAAGCTGATAAAGTCTATCTTCTCCAATTTACTTATTGAGGCTTATAGGCAATTTAAGTCCCGATTTCAGGGGGTATGTATGAAAGGAGAGCATGGAAATGCCATTTGTTCCCTAAAGTTTCTTTTTTTTTCCTTTTTTTTTGAGACGGAGTCTTGCTCTGTCACCCAGGCTGGAGGGCAGTGGCACGATCTTGGCTCACTGCAACCTCTGCCTCCCAGGTTCAGGTTTTTCTTGTGCCCCAGTCTCTCCTGAGTAGCTGGGATTACAGATACACGCCACCACACCCGGCTACTTTTTGTACTTTTTAGTAGAGACAGGGTTTCACCATGCTGGCCAGGCTGGCCTCGAACTCCTGACCTTAAGTGATCCACCCACTTCAGCCTCCCAAAGTGCTGGGATTACAGCTGGGAGCCACTGCACCCGGCCTTGAAGTTTTTGTCTTAAAAAACCCAGATCCTTAAGAGAAGACCAAAAAATGGTTGTGGTGCTCGTATCTCTGAGACATCTTGCAGAGAAGGTAATCTCTAAATGATGCAAATCTGGTGAACATAATGTACACAGCAGACAAACCAAATGGTGAAAACTGATGTTAAACTATAAATTTCAAGCCGCGGACATTAGTGTGAAACTTTACAGCTTCAAACTTTCAAAACCCACACAACAGACTTTGTACAATACTGATGAAAATTTAGACACTAGAGATGTTCAATCATGCGCTCTGTAAACAAATCACACTTTATGGTTAATTTTGTTGCCAGCAGGATAATAAAGTATGACACAAACTCCAGCACAGTCTCAGCGGCTGTTCCTGAGTCTGAATGGACAGTGTTAATTGCACAGGCCATTACAATCATTAAGAATGCAACCATGCAATTCAACCAGTAGATGGGGCACATCCACATGGCAAACGTCCTCACTGAACCAGCTAGCTGGGAAAGAATAGGCCCTGCTTCCTCCTCTATAGCCCCCTACCAAAGAGTTAAAGAGATACCCAAATGCGTAAGGTGAGGCTGCACCTCATCTCTAAAAGAGGTATCTGATTATTTCCTTAGCTTCTCTTTCATTCCTACGATAATGTAAATAAAAGGGGTGGAGACTGGTGGGATTAGGAGGGATCAGGGTTGACCACCTCAGAAGGGAGAAATATATTGAATCCACTCTATAAAAGCACCTCCTTCAGTAGTCAGTGAGTCACTCATTCTTAATGTGGACTAATGTTTACTGAGTGCTCACTCCATCCAGGCACTGTTGGAATTGGATGTTAGATCTACAGTGGGGAATCAGACAGGAATGGGATGTGGTCCGTGGAGACTGTGGCTTGCAAATGCAAGTCATCTGCGGCTACAAATGGTGACAGGGAACTAAACAGGTGGGCGTGAGAATGCTTATGGGTGGACGGTGGCATCTCAGTCAAGATGGGGTGCTCAGAAATGCCCTCTCTGAAGAAGTCACATTGAAACTGAGGGCTGAGGACAGAGGAGAAGCCAGCTCCCTAAAAGGGGCTGTGGGAAGAATAATTCGGGAAATGGAAAGCGTGTATGCAGGGCCCCAAGTTGCAACATTCTGGACACACTCAAGGAACAATGGAAACTAAGCCAGTCCAGGTGGGAGTGGTGGAGGTGTTGGCGGAGGAAGGAAGGGAAGTGATATGTTCAAAGGTATTTGACTGATAGGGCAGTGGGCGTTGTTAGCTTTGATGCATACTCATGTACTCCACAGAAAACACAAACACAAAATTATATGGTGCTTAATTTTTCAGATGCTATTTTAAACTTTTTACATATACAACCTTCACTTCTTTCTCACAATAACTCTAAAAGGCAAGTACTATTAGTATCATCCTCTTTTTACAGAGGAGAAAAACAAGTACACAGAGAGGTTAAGTGACTTGCCGCCAGACACACAGCTACTATGCACTAGAGCCCGGACTGGAACTGTAGTGGTCTGACTCCGAAGTGCATGCTCTTAACTTCTATATTCTCAGAAGCACTGTTTTATTTCAAAGTGACTCTGTATATTTTGATATCACTATGTTAAGTCTAGGGCTTTTTGCATTTTGGTTGTTTGTTGTTGTGACACTTTTGTATTGCTTTGGTTTTGCTGGCAGATGGCTGATGTGGGCCAAATAAGAAATCTACCGTTTGGCACAGAGTACACGACTAGACAGACTTATCATATGTCCTGATAATCAAGCACAATTGTGTACCCCCACCTTTGCCAGACGCCAGTTTCCTCATGAGTCTGGGTTCTGTACATGGACTCCCCAAAGGACGGTAAATCAGCGCACTAGATATCTCTGCAAAGTTTCCAGCAGATGCTTGCCCTGTGCTTACCCTGCCCGGCTCCAGATGGCTCCACATCCGGCTCCTTCCTCTCGCGGGCACTTCAGATATGTCAGCAATGCAGGCTGAGGAAGAAGGTGGCAGGAGCAGAGCTAACGTAGTTCTTTAAGAAGCCCCGCAGAGCCCAGCGGTATTTTATATATGCATATGAGGAGCCCTAAGCCCGGTCAGCATAAATCACTGCCAGCTTTTACTAACTGGACCCAGTTTTCAAAAGGATGAAGTTGTTTACATGTTGCAGAAAAGGTTTCTGCTACCCGTTAACCCATCACCTGCTACAATTCATTCCAACCTGTTCCATAGGCAACAGGTTGTATGGAATTTTCCTGCACTGACATATTAGCAAGACAATTCTATACCTACTCTCTCCTCTCAAAAGGAAGAGGAGCAATGCTGAGAAATAGGTACCAGCAAAAAGATGTTAAGAAAAATTTTTAAAGCACGTATTGCAAATCAACAACAAAAACACAAAAATTGGAAAAATTTTTAAAAAGACTTAATTCTTTCCCAGACTAAGGAACAGGTTTACACACTTTTCTTTCTCCCTAAATTAAAAGTATCCTTGACCTTATCCAGTGATTTACACACACAGCACTGTCACTAAGTTTTGCATGCCTTTTGGGACAGTCTAGACCAGGGTATCCAATCTTTTGGCTTCCCTTGGCCAGAATGGAAGAAGAAGGATTGTCTTGGGCCACACATAAAATACACTAACACTAACGATAGTTGATGATCTTTAAAAAAAAAAAAATTGCTGCCAGGCCCAGTGGCTCACACCTGTAATCCCAGCACTTTGGGAGGCCGAGGCGGGCGGATCACAAGGTCAGGAGTCAAGACCATCCTGGCTAACATGGTGAAATCCCGTCTCTACTAAAAATACAAAAAAATTAGCCAGGCGTGGTGGCGGGCGCCTGTAGTCCCAGCTACTCAGGAGGCTGAGGCAGTTGACTGGCGTGAACCCAGGAGGTGGCGTTTGCACTGAGTCGAGATTGCGCCACTGCACTCCAGCCAGGGCGACAGAGCGAGACTCTGCCTCGAGAAAAAAAAAAATCTCATAGTGCTTCAGGAAAGTTGTGAATTTGTGTTGGGCCACATTCAAAATTGTCCTGGGCTGCATGTGGCACAAGGGCTGTGGGATGGACAAGCTTGGTCTAGATAATCCCTACTTCCTTCTTCTTCTCCAAAGATACACAGATTGTTCAAAAAAGTAGAAGGTTTTTTTTTTTTTTTAAAAAAAAATAGAGTTCATAACACTAGTATTCATTTATCTGCATCAAAAATTAATTACCATGACAGAAGCCCAAATGAGCATCTCAGAGCCAGGAGTGTTTGAGATGAGCTGACTGACTCCATACAAACACTTACTGATTTTGCTTGAAACCTCTGTAAATTTCACTTCCCACTTACTAGACTTTTCACAGAGGCCAGAAGACCCAAACAAAACATCCTTTACTTTTCTGAGACAGGGTCTTGCTTTGTTGCTCAGGCTGGCATGCAGTGGTGTAATTATGGCTCACTGCAGCCTTGATCTCTCAGGCTCAAGCAATCCTCGCACCTCAGCCTCCAGAGTAGCTGGGACTACAGGTGTGCACCACCAAACCTGGCTAATTTTTTTAAGGTTTTTTGAAGAGATGAGGTATCACTATGTTGCCCAGGTTGGTCTCCCTTACTTTTAACCAGTGGTAAAGAGGAGCCTATGAGATCATCTTCCATTCAGCGGTATCTAGACTTTGTGATTATACAGCGAGAAAAACATCCAGTGGGTTTACTTAGAAATGACTTCCTTTTGTCTTATACTTACTGAGAGCTTTATTTCCTTCATTCTTCTTGTAACCTGCGGGGGCTGGAAAATTTCACACGCATTGTTCCCTATCTTCCTCATTCTACAGACAAATGTAGTTATAGATAAGATTATTTATTTCTGATTGTCAAGACTCGTAGCATAACTTGCTTGTATTACAATATTCATCCTGTCTGAAGATGACGGCACTAATCGTATAAATCGTGTAAACAAACAGGTGTCTTCACCCACTGAACGTCTAGAAATGCATCTAGGGTTGACAAATATTTACACTGAGTTATATTGCTTTAATTTACCATCAGTTGAAGGGAGAAGGGGGTGAGCAATATCACATTAATAAAGGAAGAGGGTATTAGAGCTTACCATTTCACAGAGGCTTGTCTTTCTTACGTAAATTCTCAACATACAAGAAGTTAGGCCAGGAGTGGTGGCTCACGCCTGTAATCTCAGTACTTTGGGAGGTCAAGGTGGGTAGATCACTTGAGGTCAGGAGTTTGAGACCAGCCTGGCCAACATGGTGAAACCCCATCTCCACTAAAACTACAAAAATAGCTGGGCATGGTGGCACGTGCCTGAGATCCCAGCAACTTGGGAGGCTGAGGCAGGAGAATCGCTTGAACCCAGGAGGTGGAGGTTGCAGTGAGCTGAGACTGCGGCACTGCACTCCAGCCTGGGCAACAGAGTGAGACTCAGTCTCAAACAAACAAAAAGTTAAATTACTAAAATCTGAAAAATACTAAAAATATTTTTAATTCAAAATGTAATTTTCAATTAAGCAGAGACTTCATCTCAGAGCTAACTGATAAAAACTGAGGCACAGAGAAGTTAAGCGGCTGACCAAGGTGCCACAGCTGGTGAAGAACACAGCCAGGACTCTAACCAGCTGCACAACCCAAACGTGCTGTAATGAGCTACTGGCTGCCCAGCCAGTCGACTGAACAGGTTGTTTATAAAATGGAGCAAATGCTATCAACCCCACTTGCCCTTAGAAATGCCCAGAGAATTAACCAAGCTCAGGGACAGTGGGGATGGCACAGAACTGACTGTACAGGTGTAAAGTGTAATGATTTATGCAGGAACCAGCTATCAAAGTTACAGAAACCTAGAATTTTATCCATTGTTGGTAGCTCCCAGTAGTGCATCATTAGCCATTCTTGGCTATGATTCTGTGAGCTGTTAGAAGTTTTTGTGTGTCAGTAGATCTGTCTGAAACTATTTTCAGGTTGTATGAATCTTTGTCTAGGAATTTGCTTCCCTGGCCTTCCAACAACAACAACAACAAAAATGAAGTGCATTTTGTTCTGTTCACAGATACCTTTCTTTCTTGCTACTCTTGGCCATAAGACCAACTCTAAAAACATCGGTGACTCTGAAAATGTCTCAAGGACATTCAGCTTACTTTCCTTGCCTCTAAGCCACTCCTTCTTTTAAAAAGAAAGCTTGAGGAGGTTGCGTGCAGGGGCTCACACCTGTAATCCCAGCACTTTGGGAGGCCGAGGTGGGTGGATCACGAGTTCAGGAGTTCAAGGCCAGCCTGGCCAACATAGTGAAACCTCGTCTCTACTAAAAATACAAAAATTAGCCGGACATGGTTGTGCGTGCCTGTAGTCCCAGCTACTCAGGAGGTGAGGCAAGAGAATTGCTTGAGCCCGGGAGGCAGAGGTTGCAGTGAGCCGAGATTGCACCACTGCACTCCAGCCTGGGCAACAGAGCGAGACTCCATCTTAGGAAAAAAAAAAAAAGCTTGAGGAAATTTATAGCCCAGGAAAATGAGTGGGAAAAGGATGCTATTTAAATGCAAAATCACTCCTGCTAGAGGTAGTGGTAGGAGTGGGGAGAGGAGAGATAAAAGAACGAGGTGGGCAGAAGAAAACGTCCATCCATGGGCAATTCCATTTTTGGCTATTCCATGGAGACAAACCAATTAGTGTGGATTTTCAAGGTGGTTTGTGTGAACTGGCTACCAGCCCATTATGAATTGGACTGGGATTAACTAGCTCATTCCAAACACTCCACCAAACAGCAAATGGTCACAGAAAATGATTTTTAGTCATCAACAACCTGGCTGGATTGGAAGCTTGGAGATGAAAGCCTTGATAACCTCCTACCAATTTTCAAAGAGACTCCTTCAGATCTACCCACTTCTCAATACCTTTTTGTCTCCACCCTCTCCGTTCCTTGCTTTTATTCCTTAAAAAGCTCTTTTGCAGTTCGGAGGCTGTTTTTCTGAACATAAGCATACCTATCAACCAACCAATCTGGTAATGGTCAATGTTTATGAACACCACCATTTATGTGTTTCATCATATGAGCTTGCATGACCGCCTTATCCATAAGTTTAATTCAACCCCCGGTTCTAGAAACCAGCTTACTTCTAATAGAGAAGCCATGAGAAACTTGGGCTCAATATTGAGGGTTTCAGCACATGACTCATGCCATAAGCCCTTTTAATTATTTGTCTCAGCTTCTTACAGCTGGAGTTTCCCTTGTTCCAGATACCAAGTCCTTACTTTATATTCCAGGCTCAGGAACTTGGCTCCAGGGATCACCACCAGCCACCAGCATGTTCATTCATTCTTTTCTCCAAGTAAACCCCTACACCGGGGTAAACAACCTTATCAAGAGAGGCTAAGGCGATTTCAGCTGCAACCCTCTGTATGTGGCATCCCTGTGGCTTCCTACCTTAGGTCACTGCTATCCTCCTTTCTGTCACCCATTCCCCTATGGGGAGCCACTCAGTTCATTTGGCTTAGGTGGGTTGATCACCACTCCTAGGGGGCAGCATGTGATCTAAGTATAAGCCCCAAGCACATCATCAAATTTCCCAGGACACAGTTTTTCAGGGATGGTGTGGGAATCATTGAAGCCAATAAGGCTGGTCAGCTTCTTTTTTTAATTTTAATTTTTTTTTTTGAGACAAGGTCTCATTTTGTCACCCAAGCCAGAGTGCAGTGGCACAATCATAGCTTACCACAGCCTCAACCTACCAGGCTCAAGAAATCCTCCTACCTCAGCCTCCTGAGTAGCTGGGACTGTAGTACATGCCACCATGCCTGGCTACTTTTTTATTTTTTGTACAGATGAGGTCCCACTATGTTGCCCAGGATGGTCTTGAGCTCCTGGGCTCAAGCAATCCTCTCACCTTGGCTGGGATTAGAGGCATGAGACAAGTCAGCACCGGCAGTATCTGCAGTAGAGGTAGGAAGAGGCTATATATATTCTTCCACACATCCTCACTACCAAGGGGTATGTTACGATGAAAACATGTTACAGAACAAATGTTGAAGTTCTGCCAAAATTCCAGCCGAGAGAGCAGGGCCTGATACCCACTGCCAGGCCACATTAATGCTGACATGGAGTAGCCAGTCCTCAACAGGTTGCCTCCTGGACTTCCTCCACTCACCTGGCCTGGGGCCTCCAGGACCTCCCTAGAGCCAAGTGCTTGCCAAAAATCTCACTTTTTGCACAACTCTATGTTCCCTGCTGCGTGTGTTCTGCCTGGCGGGCTGGACTTCCCGCCAGCACCCACAGGCCCCCACCCAGTGTCTGCCCCACTTTAGCAGATGAGGCTTCTCTCCAGACCCACGTCCTCCAGTTTGCTTTGTGAACCCCAATGAGCCTGCCCAAGCCTGCCTCCATATTCACAATGAGGAAGAATTTAATGAAAGAAAACCAATGTGCCAATCTCTAACACTGGAACAGAAATTCCAATAGGTGGTGAAGCTTGATCTTGCCCATAAATAGTGATTTGTTTCTTTGGCACAGAGGATTGGAAGGACAAACTGTAAGCTCAGCTCCAACTCAGAGCTGGCTAAGGGGCTGGCAGACAGGTCAACTCTCTGACTCCAGGATGCACAGGAATGTTCTGGTCTCGAGCGCATGATGAAGTCAATTACCAGAAGTTTTTTAAATCCTCCAAAGTATCCACCTCCTTGTCCTAAACTATGCCTGGAAATTCAAACAAAACACATTTAGTAAATTTCCTTCTTTTTCTGGCAATACTAGCTTTTACTGAAGGATGACGTACCAGGAACAAAGCTCATTCTCAATATAACATATCACTTTATACTATCTACATCTTAATGTCAAACACAATAACCACTAGCATATAAATGCTATTCCTGATTTTTAAATAATCCCATTGAACTAAGCTAAATTTTAATAGATTCTATTTGAAAAGGAAGGATGGAGCTCAAATTCTTTAGCCATAAACATTCATTTTCCCTCATATTTATATTTACACACACACACACACACATCTCTCTCTCTGAAATAAGGTAATGTCAGGTGAGTAGTACTTTTAATAATGTAGTTCCAAAAAATCAAATCTAATAGTCCTTTGGATCATGAAGTACTTTGTAAGATTCAGAAAAATACTCATTTTACTATGAGAGACAAAGGAAGAAAACAATGAGGTGATGTTGCTACCCCTATTGCAAGAAGTAATGTCCCCCAACCTTGAAGCACTACTGATTTCAAATGAAAATGTTGTCTCTGTACTTTTAAGGCTTTGCTCCTTACTTAAAAAAAAATTAGGAAAATTAAAAAACTTCATCTAAAGATGATCAAACTATTTAGCAATTATTTCCGCAATGGCTCATTTCTCTTAACACATAAACAAAACTAAAACTGAAGGAATTAAATGTGATAATGACATATCTCTCAAATCTCATGGTAAAAGTGGATGCTCAGTGGCATTAAAACACATCTCCCACCAATAACTTTGCTCTGTGATTGCCAAGGTGTAGGTCTCTCTTATTCAAACATCTGAGAATTGTTACCTCTGAGCATCTGCTGACATTCAACATTTGCTGCCAGTGTGTTATTTGCTAGGGACTTTCCTAGGCACAGGGGATACCAAGGTGATCCTCTGAGAGCTAAAAATCAGTGTATCAATGGGAATTAAGTAGAAGGAGCAAGGAGGGGTCTGATGTTGATCTTAGGGTCTGATGTTTATCTTGGGTGCACCATTTGTTTCCAAATTCTAGCAGGTGATCCATCAGTCTGTACTATTTACCCTAGAGTGAACTGTGGACACATGGTTCATCCATAATCAGTCCTTAGCTCCATCCACAATCAGTCCTTAGCTCCATCCACATTTATTTTACTGTCATGCAACTTGCTCCAGAGTAGGAGGCCTCTTCCTACTCCAAGTGTTAGAAAATACAGATGAACTTTACCATTCCACAAAGCATAAAGGGATTGAGAGCCTATTGAAAGCAGGGACAGTATCACTCTACTTGGTGTCCTGTATCCACATTAGACCTCAGTGGGTATACCATAAATGCTTTGTCACAAAAAAAAAAAAAAAAAAAAAAGATTGAATGAATTAAAAAATAAATATTTTAATGATCCAATTTAAAAAATCATCTTAGTATTATAAACAACATTCAGGGGAATACCAACTGAGTTTCCATTCTGCAGAAGGGTAAAGCAATAGAGAGAAAAAAGATTAAAAGAGCAAATCTCTAGCTGTTGTAACTGGGAAACAAATGTAAACAGGGCTCATCTCTAACTCCAAGTCCTGAGCACAAGCTTTGGCTGTTGTATAGAATTTTCATATGCAATTGCCTGCATCTTACACAAGTATTTAAAAGCATTCCCTAATCTGCTCCTCTTTGGTTTTAGCTGTATTCTCATATGGTTTTCTGATATAATCAAGAAAAAATCCACCCTAATAGTGCTTTGATTATTTTACAGTACAATTATTTTGAGAATATGGAACCTTCTGAGTACATTTCTACAACAACTTCAAGGCAAAAATGCAGTTCTATTGCTTTCGACATAAATGCATATATTGGAATACTCTGGCACCAACAATAGGATCAAATGATAGAACTCTTCCTTCATAAAGCCTGTAAGAAGCCTTTATCCTCACCCCTGAGGGGCTTTTGCACACATCTGTTTCAGCTCAGTCCCCTAGAGATATCTAAAATCTAATTAACCAATTAATTTGCAAATACATTCTAATATATGCAAGGCAGATTTTCTTGGGTGTTAAATTATGTGACACTGAACTATATACAGTACACAAGAGTGGGACCTCACTGAAATACCACAAGTTACCCCAATGTAAGAATGGCTAGATGGGCTGTGGTCCACAAGCACTTCTATCCACTAATGAGAAAATGAGTTACCATTGTCAGGTTAGGTTGTGTGTGCTTTGGTAAGGTACCGCTAAAGGCACTGGTGAGACGGAGAGGTCATCAGGCACTCTGAGTTTTGTCTTCTAAAACTGCTTCCACAGTATCCCCTAGGGTAGGGCTGGGGTGGGCACAGTTGCCTATGGCCGAGGAATTCGAGAAAAACTAAGCCAGCTCAGTGGCTCATGGCTGTAATCCTAACACTGAGGGAGGCTGAGGCAAGAGGATCACTGGAGTCCAGAAGTTTGAGACCAGCCTAGGCAACATAGCGAGACCTTGTCTCTGCTAAAAATAAAAAATAATAAAAATAATAATAATTAGCTGCATGGGGTGGCGTGTACCTGTAGTCCCAGCTACTTGGGAGGTTGGGGTGGAAGGATCTCTTGGACTCAGTAGATAGAGGCTGTAGTGAGCTATATCACACCACTACACTGCAGCCTGGGCAACAGAGTGAGACCCCGTTTCAAAAGAAAGAAAGAAAAGAAGGAAAAGGAAGAAAGGGAGGGAGGGAAAGAAAAAATAAGAGGATGATATGTATTTCACTTAGTCTGTTTTCCTAGGGTGGATGCAGGGAAGTTTAAGTTATGGGAAGAGTATGCGCTATCATACCGGGAATTACTAACTGCTATTATTAATTTGCATGCAGAACTCTGTTCTTTAAGAAAGCAGCCACAGCAGGTAACATTGTTTACTCAGACAATCAAGCTGTAATTTACTGAACTTGTGGATTAGAAAAAAAAAAAAGGATGTTCTTAATTGCTACATTCCAACACTTTATCCAGCTCAATGACTGTATAGCTACAGATAAGAACTGAGAATAACACTATCAAATGTTAGGGGGATTACCTTATTTACAAAATGAAGAGTATCTCAATGCACAGTGTGTTGTTACCTAAAAATACGGAATGTGGATTTTAATATGTTTCTGATAACATGTTTGGATAGCTGCTAATTGTGCAGCATTAAAGCAAAGCTGATTTTGTTGTTTATCTTTTATTCAAAAGACAAATTATTATTTTTATTATTCACAAAATGGAAAAGAAAGAAATGGCAATATTATACAATGTGTTTTGGTATCTTATGTCTATAATGTGAATTTTTCTACTATTCAATCATTTCAAAGATCTCCAAACACATATAAATCAAATACCGAAGCAGAGAAGAAAAAAAAAAAAGAAAGAAAGAAAAGAAAGAAATGCATGTTCAGTTTAGGGCTGAGGAAGTCAAGATGGGATTTTACATAATAAATAGATTCTAATTTTCTTCAAGGGTTAGGGAGAAGTTGAAGAGAAAGTGTGTTAGTATTTGCTATGGTCTGAATGTGTGCCTCCCACAAATTTCACATGTTGAAATTCTAACCCAAAGAGTGACGGGATGATGATGTGGAGCTTTTGGGAAGTGATTAGGTCAAGAGGGTGGAAATCTTTTTTATCAAAGAAACGGCAGAACAATTTCTCACCATCTCAGCCACATGAGAATACGATGACAAGCCCACAGTGTGCAACCTGAAAGAGGGCCCTCACCAGAAGCTGACCATGTTAGCACCCTGATCTCCGACTCCCAGTCTCCACAACTGTGAAAAATAAATTTCTATTGTTCACTAGCAGCCCAAATAGACTGAGTTCTTACAGTTAAAACTTGGATTGGTCAATTCATAATAGTTGCCTAAAAGGGTAATCTATACATGTAAACTTCTTTCTGACCACAAAACTACAATTTCCCATGAAGCTGAGAGGGGTTAAGAAAATGGAGAAAATGCGCAAGTATGGTTAAGACCAACGTTGTCCTCTCACTTTTTTTTTTTGAGACAGGGTATCGCTTTGTCAACCAGGCCGGAGTGCAGTAATGTGATCTCAGTTCGCTACAACCTCTGCCTCCCGGGTTCAAGTGACTCTTGTGCCTCAGCTTCCTGAGTAGCTAGGATTACAGGCACCCACTACCATGCCTGGCTAATTTTTGTATGTTTAGTAGAGACAGAGTTTCGCCAGGTTGGCCAGGCTGGTCTTGAAATCCTGGCCTTATGTGATCTGCCCACCTTGGACTCCCAAAGTGTTGGGATTACAGGCATGAGTCACCGCGTCCAGTCTCACTTTTAAGGAGAGCATTGGAAGTGGCATCTAAAGATATGCATCCCAATAGGATTGGGGTGATTTTCAACATTCATATAAAAAACGAGTTTATCAACACTCACCGACGATTTATTTGGTATTTCTGGTTTGTTTGTTTGAAATGCCACCCAAACATAACATACTATGGCTATCTTCATCCATTGGAAAAGACAAGTAATGTGGTAAATATGCTACAAAGTGGCCCAGGAGAATTTCTTAGGTATCTCCTTTGACTAACATCCTTTAATCCTTTTCACTCTTGTTAGCCTCAGCATTAGTTTAGGTGCAAAGCAGCTGGTGAGTAAATTTGAGTATAATGAGCCAGTCCAATTCATTCTAACAATGAGAAATTCCTAATTTTAAATAGTCATTTCTTTTTAACATAGAAACGAACAGAGGGGTACAAAAAGGCTTTGGCAGATTATGTCATAATGCATAATTATGAATATATATTGTCAAGTTTGCATGATAATTTAGATCTTTAGTGTTTTTTCCATTATATTTTTTAAAAAGGAACAATCCTGGCTGGACGTGGTGGCTATAATCCCAGCACTTCGGGGAGGCTGAGGCGGGCAGATCACCTGAGGTCAGGAGTTCGAGATCAGCCTGGCCAATATGGTGAAACCCAGTCTCTACTAAAAATACAAAAATTAGCTGGGTGTGTTAGCACATGCCTGTAATCCCAGCTACTTGGGAGGCTGAGGCAGAAGAATCGCTTGAACCTGGCAGGTGGAGGTTGCAGTGAGATGAGAATGCGCCACTGCACTCCAGCCTGGGCAACAGAGTGAGACTCCGCCTGAAAAAAAAAAAAAAGGACAATCCTTCCTCCTTTTCCTCATTTATCCCGGGTAATTTGATAGATGAGCTATCATATAGTCTCCTCAGTTGATCTACTCTGTTACTCATGTGCTCATAAAAATCTAAGCAGCATACTACTGACAATATGAGCTTCAGAAAGTCTTTCATCCAGATGGATTCCAATACCAACGAATGAAGAAACTAGTAAATATATTCCTTTTCCATCTTCTTTAGTGTCAAAGCACAGATATAGGTGACTGCATCTTAAACACTGCCCAGTTTTCAGTGCTGTTTCATTTCCTGAATTCCTTCTTCCTAACTGTCCATTAGCGGTTTTGACAGTCGTGTTAGTTAGATAATCCCCTTTCTACATATATAAGGTGCAAAAATAAAAGATTTTACACTGCAGCTTGAAGGAGCAAAGTATTATGTTGGTCAGGTTTTCTATGAATGAGACGTTAAAAAACAGTGGCAATAGAAATATTGGTACTCTTCTCTGTGAGTTGATATGAAGGCTGGAAATCACCTGCCTAAGATGATCATTTCAAGGTAGGCGATGGCGCTGGGAGCATTGGCTCACGCCTGTAATCCCAGCACTTTGAGGGGCTGAGGAGGGCAGACCACCTGAGGTCAGGAGTACGAGACCAGCCTGGCCAACATGGTGAAACCCCATCTCTACTAAAAATATTAAAAAAAAAAAAATTAGCCAGGCATGGTGGCGTGCCCTTGTAATCCCAGTTACTCAGGAGGCTGAGGCAGGAGAATTGCTTGAACCTGGGAGGTGGAGGTTGCAGTGAGCTGAGATCGCACCACTGCACTGCAGCCTGGGTGACAGAGTGAGACTACGTCTCTAAATAAATAAATAAATAAATAAATAAATAAATAAATAAAGTAGGGGATGGCAAAGAAGCCTTAGCATTTGCCCCTTCTAGCCTCTTGTTTCTAAAATAACAGGTGTAATTTCAGAACCCCAACTGCTAATTCCACATGCAACACTGTTTTAGGCAATCCTCCCAATGTATTCTAGAGACTTTTCAGGGTCAATTTTTATTTGCTAGATTTCCATGATATTCAAGTTTCTAAGTAAGCAAAAATTATCAGTTGCCAAGTACCATCTCTGGGGGAGAGGAGTTGAGGGAAGGAGAAAAAAAGGAAAGAGAAGAATATAAAGAAAAGCTGAAAAAACACAGATCGGGACCCAAGATTTCGGGTTTCCAGATCAGCAGATGCCCATCTGGCCCCTCTCCCCATGCAAGCAGTGGGCAGTGACTGTGGGTGCTTACTGCAGTGGGTAGAACCAAGTTCTACATTCAAACCTTCCAGGCAGGAAAGAGGGCAACTGGCTAGTGAAAAGAGAAATGCTGAAGACTGAAAGCTGAACTGAAGCTTTCTTTAGAAACTAAAGAACACAAATGAATTTATGCAACAAATATTCTAAGCACCTAGTGGTGCCAGAAACTATAAGAGATGCCCACTATGTAGAGACAAATAATATTTAGGTCTTGGCCTAGGGTCACTGAGAGTCTAATAGTCTAACCATTAATCAAACAGCAACAATAAAGGCTGATAAATACTCTATGTGGAAGTGTATTCGGAGTGTATCAGGGTATACTGGGACAGAGAAGCATCTAACTCACGAGGAATGTATCCAGAGGAAATGACACTTGAAATGAATTTTAAACGACAGGACTTAGACGAACAAGGAGTACTTGTGTCAAAAGACAGAATGCAAAAGAACACACCATATTTGAGAACTTTGCAACAGAAAAGGCAGAAACACAGAGCAATATATTTCAGAAACACCCAAATTTATTTTAAAACATACTAGACTGAAGACCCAGAGAGTAAGGATGGATGCTTATAAAACTGCTTTTTAAAAATGTTCCACATATGTGGTCCAATGGGAATTTTAAGAAATGCATTCCATTCCTTGTCGATAAAATAGAATTTGGGCTATTTGCTATTTTTAAAAAAGAATTTTCTACCTGCTAGAATTAAGGACATAGGATAAAATAAATAACAACAATAATAATAATAATAAATAGGAGATGTGGGGCATGGCATAGCATCTATTTGTAAAAGATCTTACCATTTTGTGTTTTCTCTCTGAATCTTTTTTCCTGATAAGGTACCTATCAGGCAGGAAAGTACTGAAGACTGACACAAAATTAAACAATTGCTAGTCACTAGTGACTGGAGATTTATTTGTTTACCATTCATTCTTCCACAAATATTTATGGAGCACATATTAAGTCGAAGGCATTTTTCCAAGGTATTAGAATTACAACAGTAAACAACAACAAAATTGTAAAGGAATGTCACAACTAAGCATTCGTAGACATTTCAGCTCCCAGGCTGTGGGAAAAAGGATGACATTAAAATAAAAAAAGATATGGCCAGCCAGGAACCCACTTTTCTAATAGAGAACCCCTGGATGTGCCTCAAAGCTCACGGAGGCTCTGCTCATGTCACAGAGGCGTGATTAAACCAGCCCTAATGACTGAGTACCTTGAAGACTCTGGATGTTAATGACAGAGTCTCTTTTGCACGCTGCTGTCCTTTTAGTCAGTTCACCTTTACCCAGCGCAGACTTTAATGTGTGCGAAACCCGGAGGCCAGTGCAACTGAAATGGTCAGGCCTTCCCTAGCCTCATAAGAGAAGGTCGCCAAATTAATGAGGAACCAGATGTGGGCTCTTCATAGTTGGAGCCACCACCCCAAGAAAAGCCCCAGGGAGGAGAAGGGAAGTAAGCAATGGCCAACCCAATAGGAAACCTTCACAGGGAGCGGAGAGCACTTGTTGGCCTGATTCTGTAACACTGAGACTTGTTGTCTCCACTGTAGCACAACTACAGCCAAGCTGAGGTGAGAAAAAATAATTAGGTCCCAAATCTGCATTAAAACATTTTTGCAGGATTTTGTTCTTGAAGTGGAAAACTGTTCCCACAAGGTCTATTTTTAACCATTTTATTTTAAAGAGATCAGAAAACCACTTCATGTTGAAATTTCTCAGAGGGAAATTTTACAGTAATGCTACTTAAATCCAACCTAATGATGACAAAGTAGAGGAAATGAGTGAATGGGCTAAGTCTATGGAAATATAGCAGCCCCTCCCGCTCAAATCAGTGTCATGGCTCAGAGAGGCCGTGAGTACAATATGGTGGTATATGCTTCCTTTCTGACCCAATTCAAAAGTCAAGCAGAATCTCGAATTTTAAGAAAGTACTAGTACACAATCAACTTTTTCTGTTAAACAACAAGTTTTAATGTTTTCTCCCTAAAATGATGCAAAGACAATATTTCAAGTAATTGATGACACTTTGGTTATAATAAACTGAGGCTATGCCCCTTGGCGATTTAACTTGTGGTGTCAATTTATTTAGAGAAATAAATATTTGATTGGGTGTGGTGGCTCAAACCTATAATCCCAGCACTTTAGGAGGCCGAGGTGGGCGGATCGCTTGAGGTCAGGAGTTCGAGACCAGCCTGGCCAACATGGTGAAACCCCCATCTCTACTAAAAGTACAAAAATTAACCAGGCATGGTGGTGGGCGCCTGTAGTCTCAGCTACTAGGAAGGCTGATGCAAGAGAATCACTTGAGCCCGGGAGGTGGAGGTTATAGCGAATAGAGATCACGCCATTGCACTCCAGCTTGGACGACAGAGTGTGAGACTCCACCTCTAAATAAATAAACAAATATATATTCAACCTACTATCCAGTGTTAGATTTTCTATTAGAGGCAGAAAAAGGAATGTGATTATCCTGAGTATACACTTCACTAAAATCAAATCAAAGGGAAAACTCATTGAAAATAAATGACATAGCACATTCATCGACCACATATTTGGTGGTCATCTACTGTGTGCCAGACACTTGAGATACACCATCAAGAACAAGCCTCTGCCTTCATGGAGCTGTTATTTTATCATTAAACACACAAACCATGTTGTAGAAATTAGATGACCTGGCATAAGGATGGCCAAGTTGCTTGTGATTCAGCTTAAAATCTCTCAAAGGGCTGAAGTGAGGAGCATTGAAGAAGCAGAAGGATTTCTAGAACAACCAGTCTCTGCAGATAAGAATATCCAGTGCTGTAAATGCAACTGCCTCAATGCCCTTTCTTATTCTCATCATCACACAAGTCCAGGTTTAGAATCCTCCAATGATTCATTCTAGAACCTGAGAACTATAAACAGGCACAACAGAATGATGAGGATGTCATGCCAGTGGGCTGCGTTGCAGTAACAAATGACCCCATCATTTCAATGGCTTTCAACAACACGTCCATGGAGGGTTGGCTGTGGGCTATGCTCCACATCTTCATGGTGAGACCCACGCTGTAGAGCACCTGGCCTCTGAGACATTACTGTTTTCATGGCAGAAGGAACCGTGAAAGTGGTGAAGCCATAAAATGGCCCTTAAAGCTATTCCTCCTAGGTGGCACAGGTGACTTGAGATCTCATTTCATTGGCCAAAGCAGAT
The DNA here is from genome assembly GCF_047675955.1 of Chlorocebus sabaeus. NCBI lineage: Eukaryota > Metazoa > Chordata > Mammalia > Primates > Cercopithecidae > Chlorocebus > Chlorocebus sabaeus. Next base: position 121,640,418 of record NC_132911.1, read on the forward strand.
AACACAGCTAGAGGTCAACAGCTCAAGAATATATCATCCAACAGGCAGCAATAGCAAACAAAACACTCAATGATGGATAGGTTGTAGCATTTATCAGAATGCAGCTGACTACCAAAAAAGATGTTGAAAATATTTCTAACCCTTCCATTTTCCCAGACATGTGATTACTATTAAATTGTGAGCGAATCTTCTGAAGGGAAATTACTCCCTTTCATGTCATAATTTCTCCCCAGACCAGCAGCACACAGGATGTAAAGTGAAACAAAAACAGAGCCTGGAGAAGTTAGAGAAAACTGATTTTTCTTTCTGTGGTTAGATGTCAAACAATTCATTTTCCCCCTCAATCATTCCTTTCCACATGAAAAAAAATAAAAAATAAATAAAAAAATAAAAAAAAAAAAAAGAAACAAAGGAACTCAAGAAAGTACAGTGTGGAAGACTACATTCTATATTTTATTTTGCAGCTAGTAAATTCTTCCTGAGATCCATATGGTACTTTACCTGGGCAGGAGGAAGGAGACTGGCTATGGTGACACTAACCTCTTGAATTTTTGTTATGCATCAATTAAATGAAATTAGAATACAGGAAAGACATACCTTAGCAACTGGAATGGGCATCACTGGCCTTTGTTTCCAAAGTGTGACCAAGCAAGTACAAGAACATGCGCAATCCAAAGATAAAGAGTATTTTATGCATTTTCCCCCCAAAACACAAAAGAGAACTAGAAATAGTTCAGATCAGATCAGTCTCTGGTCACTCCTAAAAAGATGTGGTCCTAAAATAGATTTCAGTTGGTATTATTTCAGCCACTTTGGAAACAGAGAGCGTACCACTTATGATTCAAAATCCATACACCATATAAGGTGTGCTTTGGATGAATCTTTCAACTTTTCTACATGTTTAAACATTTATGTTAATTTATAAATAAAATATTTATAAATGACAGGTTTTCCTACTGCCTTCATAGTATTAAAGGAATGATCAATTCATCAAAATCTAAAGATGATTTTGTTTTCTTATGAATGTTTAAAATCTAGAAAAATGTATCCATAACTGGTAACCAATGAGTCACCAGAAAGTTCTAAAATATATATTGTTTTGTTTGGACTTTTTTTTTTTTTTTTGGAGACAGAGTGTTGCTCTGTCACCCAGGCTGAAGTGCAGTGGTGCAATCTCAGCTCACTGCAACCTCCGCCTCCCAGGTTCAAGCAATTCTCCCACCTCAGCCTCCCCGAGTAGGTGGGACTACAGGTGCATGCCACCACACCCAGCTAATTTTTGTATTTTTAGTAGAGATGGGGTTTCACCATATTGGTCAGGCTGGTCTTGAACTCCTGACCTCAGGCTGTCCACCCACCTCCACTTCCCAAAGTGCTGGGATTACAGATGTGAGCCACCGCACCCGGCCTGTTTTGACTCTTTTATGAGCTCTTTTGTTTGTTGGGTTTATTAAAGTTTTAATCTTTTTAGGATTTTTTTTTTACCTTATGCATCTTTGAACAGTTTTGCATTACTCTTGTTTTGGATTAGGCGTAGTATTTAGGAACGTATCTTCCTTATACAATAAAGTCACCTAGTAGAAATCAAGTGCAGGTGACTGGAATGTATGCTCAACAAGGGCAAGTTATGGTCTAGTTCAGAGGTGGTAAACTATTGTTCATGCATTGCCTGTTTTCATAAATCAAGTTTTTTTAAAAAAAAAACACAGCTTGCACTTGTTTCACGTACTTCTGTGGCTGCTACTGCACAAAAAGAAGAAAAGGTCACCGTTTAATGGTTGCAATAGAAATGGTGAGGCCTACAAAGTCTAATGTATTTACTATCTGGCACTTCAAAAAAAAGAATATTTGGGATCAGGGATCTATTTTATTACAGTATCCACGGCTCCTGGAGCAATGCCTGACTCATTTAGGAGGGCTACATAAATACTAGTTGAATGAATGAATAAATGCGTCCTGGTTTTCAACAAATGGCTGTCCCACATTCATCAGTCATTTCAATGCTCACTGTCTTGTAACTCATGAGAGGTGTTGGTTCTTCCTAGTGACACAGAAATTAGGCAACTTGAGTCAACAGGTAAAGCAAACCACCTCTGTGGTTCCAGGACTAAGGCCAATTGCAATGCAGACGATTGGTTTGTAACAATGTAAAAACCAACTCACATTTCTGCAAAGACTCTATTGGGAAACTCCAAACACAACTAAGCTGGCTGGTCTGTAAAAACTCAAGTCAGTGTTTGTCCCTAAAGAGAAAAGAAAATGTAGGTTGGCCAATCCTTCTTCCTTCTTCTGAAGGTTGGCAGTGATTTTGTGGTCGAAGTGATGAGCTACCCTGAAAAGTCAGAAGGAAACCACAAAACCCACGCCCATTGCGCCTCCTAAGCTACAACTGCTGCTGCACACAGCAGAAATATTTATATTCTGCCAGAGATCCCCCAGGACTATCCTGGATAGAGTAGCTTCTGCAACATTATTCTGATGGGAAATACTATGAAAAAGTCAAGTGGTGATCAATCTATTGGGAATTTTCTGCCATGTAACACTTGTAAAGGAACCTGTAACCAGACAAAACCAAGTGAGCTAGAATTTTGTTGTTGTTAATTTAATTTATTTCATTAGACAGATTCTCACTCTGTCACCCAGACTGGAGTGCAGTGGCGTGATCTCAGCTCACTGCAGCCTCCGCCGCCCGAGTTCAAGCAATTCTCCCACCTCAGTCTCTTGAGTAGATGGGACTACAGGCATCCACCACCATGCCCAGCTAATTTTTTGCATTTTTTGGTAGAGAAAGGGTTTTACCACGTTGGCCAGGCTGGTCTCAAACTGCTGACCTCAAGTGATCTGCTCACCTTGGCCTCCCAAAGTGCTGGGATTACAGGTGTGAGCCACCATGTCCAGCGTGTTTACTTAATTTTAAATGGCAAGAGGCAGGATGGTTGATTGGTTGGTTGAGAGGTGTCTAGCAGTCTTTAATTTCCTCTTGCCTGTTAATGACACTATGATTAAGGCTCCTCTCCTCCCTATCCCCATACTAATTCCTAATTAGTCTCAGTAAAGTTCCCCAGGGTAGAACAAGGACACAAATCATTACTATGAAGCTGTAGGGGTACCCTAAGTCAACTCATTTTCTCCAAAGCAGGAACACTAAATCAGTCCTTGGTGCCTATTACTGTTTTCAGTGTTCTGGGTATAAAAATATGACATGGCAGCCAGGCACAGTGACTCATGCCCGTAATCTCAGCACTTTGGGAGGCTGAGGCAGGTGGATCACTTGAGGACAGGAGTTCGAGACCAGACCGGCCAATATGGTAAAACCCTGTCTCTACTAAAAATACAAAAAGTAGCCAGGCGTGGTGGTGGGCGCCTGTAATCCCAGCTCCTCGGGAGGCTGAGGCAGGAGGATCGCTTGAACTGGGGAGGCAGAGGTTGCAGCAAGCCGAGATCATGCCACTGCACCCCAGCCTGGGCAACAGAGTTAGACTCTGTCTCAAAAAAAAAAAAAGAAAGAAAACAAAAAAGAAAAAAAAGATATGGCATCATACTTTTGTTCAAAGAGAATTTGTTGTCTAGGAGAAAGAAAGGCCTAAGCCCGTGTAATATTAAGGTTGAAAAAAAATGAAAGAAATTATGTTCGAATACTAATGCATACTCAATATTCAGTGAAGGGTTCTAAGCCAGTTAGCATACCCCAGAGGTATAAGTCTTGTCTGACATCACCAATAAATAAGAGGGTTCACTTATGTGATTTGAATTTTTCTTTTAAGTACTGGAACATTTAAAACTAGTCCTGGGCACCCAGCCTTTGAAGAGGAAAAAATCAACTTTTAAGGTTCCATTTGTTTGACATCATCCCCTGGTCAACATCTTGTAAAACTTCTTTGGCCTCTACGCTGCAATTCTTGAGATTACAACTTATTTCCAAGTAATTTCAGGAACCATCCAACAAGGCTTATCCTTATTGCCCTGGATGGTACTGCCAGGAAAAGCACCAATAAAAGCTCATCAAAATCATCACAGCTATGAAACAGCCACAGACAATTCTAAAAGGCTGGGACTAATCCTTGAGTCCACTCAGTCTCTCTCCTAAAGGCACATCTGTTGATAATTCTTTTCTCTCTTGGCTTTCTAAGATCCCTCAGTACCTTCATAGCTGGCAAACAGACAAACCCAAACTAGAGCTAATGTCAGCAAAGTCCACTAGCAAAGCAATCCTTGTAACGAAGTGCACTTGGAGAGGCCTTTGGAGGGGTAGGGAGCTGTGCAAGCAGCTTTGTGTGGCTGTCTTTTCAGAGACCACAGATCAGCTGGAGCTTAGAGCAGGCAGCCATCTAACAGCATTAGCAGGTAAACTGCAGTCACACTTGAATGTACATTTTAAAAATCTGAATTACACAGTGTAGTTCTTCTGTAAGAAGACTTCAAAGTTTTCGTGCCAGAAAGGTGCAAAGTGACTTCTGCCTTCACATTTGTGAGCTTTTCACCCTCTCAACCAGCTTATGAGTGTCACTTGGGGATTTGGAGAGAGTTGGAGGGAGGAAGGAAATCTTTTCTCTTTGTGTCTTCAAAGAGACTCAGGAGATTCTGCTTGTGTAAGTAGAGGTTAATAAGTGACTTTAATTGAAAAATGGCCACATACTTGAAACAAGATTTTGCTCTGAAAATTCCTTCAATCTGTTTAAGCACGAAAAGAAGAAAACTAAATATTATCATACCTTCCTCTCCTTTCTCCACCCCATTCCTTGGCATCTGCTACTCCATCCCAGACAGCAGGAAAACAAGGAAGAGTCTTCCATTCCCAAAAGCACCCAAAGAAAAATGAAGGGGGAAAGCAACTGGCAAATATCCCTTTAGTGTCATTGCTTGGTAAAGAGTAGAAATCTGTGACAAGTCAAGTCTACCTTCAGGCTGTCCAGCTGTTAGTCTGCAGCCACTTGGAGGTGATGGAGGTAAGTAAGCTTTTTCTTAGATGCAGTCATTAGTGCCAAATGTAGAAGGTGGACAGTCGGCTTCATACCACCCGAGGATAAACAGTCACTGATTAGAGTAAACACACACAGCAAATGCACATCAAACACATCCTGCTTCAAATTATCATTGTATATCATTAGTGTGCAACAGTCTCTATACTTTTCTTAACAGCATGCTAGAAAAACACCCCCCGCCCCTCAAATTCTCTTCTATTCTGTCCATTGCACTGAAATGAAACTGTGTGAATCCCACTAACACTTAAATATTCACCTGCTGTGCTGCTTTATTAAACAAGCACTTAGGAGAGTGGTTTGTTGGGGAAGGGGTGGGTATAGCACCCGGCTACATGCTGCATGATGAATGAAAAAGGAACTTGCCATCACATCCCTTCTTCTCTCCAGCTTTCTGTAACAGCAACCTGGCTCAATTTTCCTTGATTAGCACAAGGATTTAGATTCACTTTTCAAAAAGTGCTAATCAGCTTTAGTTTAAATGGATCGAAATACAACATAAAAGTGGTTTTCTAGTTAATACAGTCCTGCTGATTTTTTCCCGAGTGCAGCATTAGAGATGAATCTAAAACCACAGCTACAAATAGGTGTTTATTTTGAAAACATGCAAAACATCCAGATACCAGACACCGTAGAAGGTGAGAAAATGGTGTCAAGGTACAGCCTACCTATCAATATACTCTTCAAGATAAATAATTACTTATATAATAACTTCCTTCTAACTCATTTCAGGACAGAAAGTATTAGGTACTAAAGAATAAAGTAAATAAATCAACACTCATCTGAATGCATTCCTACCAAGTGCCATGCATACATGTGAAAGTAAATATTTTAAGTAAATATTAAAAGATGGGAACTTGCCTAGACATTTACATGTAAATTTAATAGCAAAATCAAATTGTCATATTAAGCCAATGTTTCTTAATATCTAAAGTCTAAAGTTGTTCTGGCAATATTAACTGTACTGGCAGGGGAGGAGAAGGAAACCCTAAAATAGATTTTTTTTTTTTTCCTGAAAATGGAAAGTAACAGACCAAAAAAAAAAAATCTAGAATGTCATCTTTGAGACACATTGATAAAGACACATGTCAGTGCCTACTACAGGTACAAAATGGTAACATACCATTAGAGGAGGGGAAACTGTTTCTTGGCTTAAAATGTGATACTGAAGTTCTTCAAGAGACTCCTACCAACTTGTTCCATCAAGATTTTTCTTCCTGTCCTGTCTCTGTATTTTTGATAGTCATTCACATATTCTGAGGAAATTCAGAGCTTCTCCCTAGTAGATATCCTATGAAAGAATTCATTCATGTTTTTGCTTCTCTCATATGTCACTGTAAGCCACGTGTACACTTGGGGCCTTCCCAACTCCAGTTTCTCTGTAAAAGCCAGCATTTCTGTGGACTTCTCCAGTGGACATTGTCCCTTTGACCTTCAATCAAGGGCTGGTAGGAGATCCAGATGGTGGAATGAGCTTAGAATTTTGAGACTATTGAACCTGGTTTCAAATACCAGTTAAAAGTTGCATGGCTGTGTGCAAGCCAGTTGTGTGACCTCTCCCTGAATCTCAGTTTTAAAATATATACGATGGATCTAATAATAAACACTTCATGAATGAGATGGATATATTTACTAAATACCTGACATATAAAGACCAAAAAATAGCAACTGCAGTATATATATAATTGTACCTTGTAAATGATCTGGCTTCAGAATAAAGGTTTTTTGTTTTTTTGGTTTTTTTTGGTTTGTTTGTTTTGTTTTTTGGCATTTCAGAAATTAAATCCTCTTTGATGCAGTACAAAATGGAAACCACCTTATACTGCACTGAATTCAGTCTCGTGGTGAATGCTGTTCACTAGGGTTCCAGTGTTCTGTTAAGTTTCTTTCCATTCCAGTGGGCGCTCTACTAGAAATACTACTACACAAGTGGCATGCCAGTCAATATGATTCCACAAATACTTAGTGCTACCTGCTATGTCCCCCAAATATAAATGAGCATAAATACTCCTGCTTTCAAAGACAAAGCAGCTAGGTTGTTGACTTAGTAAATAGCTACTAAAACAAACTGCCACACTACTCAGCTTATGTGACTGATGATTCTCCTGCAAGTTGGCTAAGCACTAAAATGTCAAATTCCAAAGAAAAGCTACACTTTGGAGATAAAAACTAGGTATTTACCCAGTCATCAGCCACCACTGGGCAAAACCCTGCAGAAACTCCTAGATCTCTGCCATCTGCCTGTTGGTCTTGTTCTATGCTCAAGGCAATTATGTCCATTCCCATTTGTCAATTTCAGAACGGGTAGTTCCCACCTGCTATGAAGTGGTGTTTAAATGGGCAAAATTATTCAAAGGCTTCAATCTTCCTAGCTGGAAAACCCAAATAACATAGGACAGAGGTTAAAAGCTTAAGATTTTAAAAAAGAAAAAAAGCATAGAATCTGAAGTCAGATGGCCAGAGTTTGAATCCCAGTTTTATGAGTTCCCAGCTATGTGACTTTTGGCAGGATAATTGATCTCTCTGTACCTTAACTATGCATCTAGATAACATGAATGAAATAGATCATAGTAAGCATGCCATTGATAATACAGCCTCTGTTTAACAGTTCAACCAAGAAAGATTTCTTGTCCTAAAATGTGATCACTTTTGTCTTTTCTTTGTAATATATAACAAATATTGTTATGTTTATGTTCTAGACCATACCTTAATTTTCTAAGATATCAATTATTTTTTAGGTAGGTCTTTCAGAATAGTATTTATATGACTCTGAGATATTTCCTTCTCCTCGACTAAGGCAGGAGAAATTTTCCAAAATTATTTTGTAAGGACTTTGCATCAAGCAAAACATGTTTCCAGGAACATGTTCAATCCTTTTTTCTTTTGTTTTGAGATGGAGTCTCACTCTGTCACCAGGCTGGAGTGCAGTGGCGCGATCTCATTTCACTGCAACCTCTGCCTCCTGGGTTCAAGCGATTCTCCTGCCTCAGCCCCCCGAGTAGCTGGGACTACAGGTGCACACCACCATGCCCAGCTAATTTTTGTATTTTTAATAGAGAAAGGGTTTCACCATGTTGGCCAGGATGGTCTCGATCTCTCGACCTCGTGATCTGCCCACCTTGGCTTCCCAAAGTGCTGGGATTACAGGCATGAGACAAGGTGCCCGGCCCCCTTTCTTACTCTTTCTATTCAATTAGTTTATCTCTTTTGCATTGCTTATCTGACCTCTCTTTTTGATCAAATATCCATAATTTAAAGGATCATTATCAACAAACTGATAAAATACAATAAGACTATTATATTTAAATATAATGCCTCTTCTCGGGCCTGGCACGGTGGCTCAGGCCTGTAATCCCAGCACTTTGGGAGGCCGAGGTGGGTGTATCACCTGAGCTTGGGAGTTTGAGACCTGCCTGACCAACATGGAAAAATCTCGTCTCTACTAAAAATACAAAATTAGCTGGGTGCGATGGTGCATTCCTGTAATCCCAGCTACTCCGGAGGCTGAGGCAGGAGAATTGCTTGAACCTGGGAGGCGGAGGTTGCGATGAGCAGAAATTGCGCCATTGCACTGCAGTCTGGGCAACAAGAGTGAATCTCCATCTCAAAAAAATAAATGAATAATAATAATAATAATAAATAAATATAATGCCTCTTCTCAGACCACTTATTTTTAAGAACATAGTAAAAGCAAAAAGTCTGCAGACTTGCAGAACCCAGACAAACATATGCAGTTCATAGAAATACACATAAAGTCATCTTCACAGAGGTTACCATTTTATGCTGTAATGAACTATCTCAAGATTATGGTGATAATAAAAATAATAGATGATATAATAATAGATTAAATAAAACAATTACATTCATATAGATTCATGGTCCTTGTGGATGGAGAGAGCATGAGTTTCAGACCTTCAAAATTGGTTGCTTAACAGCTTGGGAAATCGGCTGAATAAAGTAATATAATAGTTCTCATTCTGCAAAACCCCAAAGGCCATTGCCACATAGAGTCACACCATTATATATATATGTATGTAAATATCCTAGAAAGGGCAAAAGGGCAACGTGGGTTAGTTAAGTGTTCTATAAATGGCCTAGAGAAACCTGAATGCTTGCTGGACACCCAGGAACCTAATCATTGTCTGGTCTCAGATTTTAGCTAAATGCCCTTAAAACGTGGCATCTAAGGAAGCCAGAGCTGATGTTTCTCTTTACAGTGGACTCTCTTGGGGTTCCCTATTTCTCTGCTTATCCAAGATCTGTTCAAGTTCCACCTCCTCCCCATTTGCCTTCCTTATCGTCTCCAGCCCCTGCTATCATCTTGTCTGAATTCTGCTAATACATGTTGTCATTTAGCACTTACCTTCTGCTGCCTTAACTATTATAGTAAGTACTCTGCTGCCTGTCTTCAAACCTCAGCCTGCTCATGCCTGTGCTCCTTCTGCTATTAATAACCCAATCTTTTTTCCCTGAGGCAAAAAGCTAATCTGATGATATTCCTATGGTCAACCAAGCACATTCCGAGCCCTAATGGTGGTTCACCAGGAGCTCCAGCAGTCATATAAGAAGAGGGTATAGAAAGTGTTATTTCCAAAGGAGAGGCCCTTCTCCATTCCTTTGCTATGAGATGGAATACAGTTGTGATAGCTGGAGCTGGGGCAGCTATCTTGGACTCCAGCATGGAAGATACGTGTTTAAAATGGTGAAGCAACAAAGCAGAAGGAGCCTGGGTCCCTGATGATCACAGAGCCTCCTTATAAGACCTGAGCTACCTAAATTCAGGTGAGTGAAAAATAAATTTCTATTTTGTTTGAGCCACTATTTCCTTGAGTTTTCTGTCACTCCTAGCTATTTATTACCCTAACCCACACTGTAACTAATTCCAGTTTTTAAAATATACACTGTGAGTTAAAACACATTCAATACATTTAGCTCAGGGGCTCTCTCTGCCCTATAGCCTGCATTGGTGTTAGCATTTTTTATCTATAAGAACTAGACCATATTTTCCTTAAAGAGCTAGTGTTGTTTCTCATGTGATTTCATATCCTAGGGGACCTGTACAGAGCCTGGCTCAGGGGAGCCCAATAAGTCTTTGATGACTATAGAAGGATGTGTGTTTTACCTCCACAATGATATGCAAGTACCTAAAGGTCAGCAATTTTAGTCATCACCATGACTATACGCAGAAAAAGTGCTTCATATACCTGTTTTGATATTGCTGGCAGATTAGATGTGTTCATCCTACCTCTCTATCCTCAGAAAACAGTATCCAAAAATTATTTTGCATACAATTGCACTATATTATGGAAGGAAAGCAATGTGCCAAAGTTATAAAATCATCGTGAGATCTAACTACACAGGAAAGTTCGAACATCTCCATTATTTCACTTTACAGCATGTAATAACCATGCTATTTAATTACTCTGCCAACTCTGAAAAACCTATAGTTGGGTTCTGGCACACAATGTACAGTTTTGATATGAAAACATAATAATTTCCCTGACAAAACCACTTAGAATAGCTTTCAGAAAATATATGATCAAAATGCATTAAAAATTTGTCCCCCCAAAATTTACTATAAAATTTGCAATGTATCTCTTACATCAACATGCAATACATACTATCTATGCTAGACAAAACAGTAAGAATAGTAACTTGTTTCAGTGGTTTCTGTGCTGACTTACATATAGCAGAGATTCACTAAATATTTTTTAACATATACCAAAAGTCTGCATGATTCAAAAAGTTATTTAAATAATATCAAAAGTTATTTACAAGTGATAATGTAAAGTTTGGATCGTTCAATAGTAGTGGTCCTCAACCAGGAACAATTTTGCTTCCCAAGGAACCTTTGGCAGCTTCCAGAGATATTTTCAGTTGTCACAACTGGGGAATGGGTGGGTGCTTCTGGCATCTAGTGGGTAGAGGCCAGGGATGCTGCTTAACACCCTACAATGCACAGAAGAGCCCCCACAACAAAGAATTTTCTGGCCCAATATGTCAACAGTGTCAAGGCTGAGAAACTCTGGTCTTACATTGGCTTGAAGCGATGCATATTAAACTCATAGTAGGCAGGGCAATGATGACTTTCCAAATGACATAGCAACTTAAGAGTTCAATAAAGATGAAGAGAGTCTGTAGTTGTCGACAATGACAGTATTCTTAGCTTCTTAGCATAGGGAAGCAAAGAATAAACTGAGTATTCCCAGGTTCAGGTCTCTTGATTATTCAATTAATAACAACAGTCCTTCATTTCCACCAGTGAAGGTAAAGGTGTGAGCAAGTTCAAGGTAGCAGGTCTTCCAATATCTCATCCCATCTTATAAGATCTAAAGATTCTATAAAAGCACCCAACTTTTCTTTTTAGAGATTTTCTTTTCGTTTCAATGCAGCCGCTACTACAATAACTATCATCGTTAGCTTGAAAGAGAACCAGACATAATGGAGGGCAATTATTTTCTCCTCTTTTACCCATAGCTCTCCTTCCTCCAAAATACTCCTAGTGCCATGCTATACACACACCCCCACCCTGTGACCAGGCCTGCAGGCCCTTCTGTTTCCTCAGACTCTACCAAGTTTCTCAGGGCATTTATGGTGACTGATTTAAATGCAATTTATTTGCCCACAAGGGCCAACCCAAGTAAAATAACTTCCATCAGCCCTATCTTTCCTGAGCTTTGTACACAAGAACACCAAAAGGCCTTTCTTTTTTGGAAAATAAGTTCCTTTTCCTAATTGGAGTCAGTTTTGCTAATCAAGATTACAACGTGACTTTACAAGCAACGTTGAATAAGGGAGCATTTATGCAGGTCAGTAGGGGTTTTCCTAAACATTTTGATTACAACTTTAACTGCTCTAAAACACATGTAAAACTCCTATCATTAAATTTAAGCAGCCTGATGATATGCCAAACAAGACGATGAGAATGGCAAATAAATTGCTGTAATCTGCCATACTGTCACTTACCCTGCTCTCGAGCAGCTGTAATTGACTAATAGGATAATAAGGTGGCAGTTTACAAATCTGAAAGCTATACTCTTTTGTTGGGAATGCCCTTGAGCGGAAAAAAAAAGGCTCTAAGTCAGCAAGACAGAGTGGGTGTGATCAAAATCATGGCCCTGGATTCAATATATGTAAATATACTTTTCCTATGAACTCAAAAGAAGTCATTGAACACTGCTGTCGGCAGGGGCAGCACCACTTGCTGTTGTGTTTATTGAACCTTTTTATCCCTCCTCACATAAAAAATATTCAGAAGAACTTTCCCCACTCTAAGGACCAAGGTTAAAGGCAGCATCCTAAGCAGAAGTGAGAGCAAGAAAGGTTTTCTTTTTCTTTGTCTCTTTTTTTTTTTTTTTTTTTTTTTTTTTTGAGACATAGTCTTGCTCTGTCACCCGGGCTGGAGTGCAGTGGCACGATCTCAACTCACTGCAACCTCTGCCTCCTGGGTTCAAGTGATTCTCTTGCTTTCAGCCTCCCGAGTAGCTGGGATTACAGGCACAGGCTGCCACACCCAGCTAATTTTTGTATCTTTAGTAGAGACAGGGTTTCACCATGTTGGTCAGGCTGGTCTTGAACTCCTGACCTCATGATCCACCCACCTCGACCTCCCAAAGTGCTGGGATTACAGGTGTGAGCCACCACGCCCAGTCAAGAAAGGTTTTCTTAGCACCAGTCCACTGATGGTAGAGGTTGGCTCCATCCTTTTGCTGACAGTGCTTTCTGTTTCCAGTTTAATGACCTCCTGAGCATTGAACAGCAGAGGAAGATTCCAACCACCCCAGAACTACACAGGCCACTGCTAAGTGTTGCTTAAGGATTTGTCAGCAAAGGCTCCAATGCATTCACCTAGGACAATGCCCAAAGTCAATGATCTCACAAGGATACATATGACATGAGGATTCTTGCCAGCAAAAGCCAGCTTGAATCTGATAAGAAAACTGCTGCTACTACTTCTACTTCTACTACTACTACTACTGCTGCTACTTCTGCTGCTGCTGCTGCTGCTGCTGCTGTTTAGAGAATACTTGTCAACTGGGAGACTTTTGAGGAAGAAGAGGGTTGGGAGGTCGCATCAAATTACAGAACCTTGTACGTCACAGTGAGGAATATGGACAACACTGCGAGTGAGATGGAAAGCCACAGAGGATTTTGAGCAGAGGAGAGGTATGAGCTGACTTATCTTTTAAAAGGATTCCCCTGGTGGCTGCTGTGTGCAGAAGAGTTTGTAGTAGGGTCAAGGTGGGAAATGGAAGCAGGGAAGAGAGTGAGAGGCTATTGCCATGGTCTGGTGAGAGGTGACTGTGGCTTGCACCACAGAAGCAGCAGTGGAGGTGGTAAGAACCGGTTGAATGCTGGATACATCTTAGAGCTACGATGAAGAGGATGTGCAGGTGAGTTGGCTGTATATGAGAGAAAGAAAAGAGTCAAGGACAACTGTAAGGTTTCGGCCTCAGCAACTCAGAGAAAAGGCTCGCTTTTTACTAATGGGGAAAACTGCAGAAGCAACATATTGGGGAGGCTGAAGACAGAGAAATCAAGAACTTGGTTTTGAATGTTATTCCAAAATATCAGCACGATCTTCTACATTTAAAATTGTGTTCACTGTTTCATTTCTAAATATTCCTGACACAGTAGCTGACATATTACAGTACACATTATATACATTACATATGAATGTATAGGTATATGTGCGTGTGCACCGAAGGCAAGAATGGATTGATGGATGAATAAATGGTATACTCTTCTTTCTCTTTCCTTGAACTTATTTCTTTCAGAACAGAAATATCCATGATATGCCATCATCTTCCTCTTCCAAGTGAACTCTCTGCTAAGTAAATAACTAAAATATTCTAAGTACAATCAAGTAAAAGGAAAAACATGAGCATTTTCCAATCTATCAACAGATGAGGCACTGAAAAGCCATTTGGACGGAAGCAAAGGTCTCCAAGAACAACCAAAGCCACACTGTTAATACCACAGGGTTGGATAAGCCTGTTCCATGCCAAGGCCATATGGAAAGCTTACAGGGAGAATGGCACGAAGAAACAAAAGGCTTTTGGAAATCTCTGAGGATTGCTGGGTGAAAATGGAATTTGGGCAGTGAGGCAAGAAGGATCCAGGCTGACCTCTGTAGGGCACAGTAACATCAATTCAAGATATTTACACTCAGGCAGGCTGCTAAACCCCCTGTGATGCTGAACACTTGAGCTTGCCCCAATCTCTGGTGCCTTCCACCTCTTACTGCAGCCTGGACTAATCACGCTTTGAGCAAGTGAAACGCTCGCCACTGCTGCTGTACTTCTGAGTCATTGAGATGAGACAGTGACCAGTAACAAGACTCCCTCCTTGATCAAATGAAATCAGGTTCCTCTAAGTCCTCAAGGCCTCGATCTTCCAAGTCCATCCTTGCCAGACCCGTATCACCTAGTTATGGCAAAAATCTTGTTACATCAGATTCTAAAGAATCCCCACCCTGGTTATCTCACCCAATTCACCATCTCTCACCATTCCCCAGATGATATCTGATCACCCTGGCCTGCCTTCAGCATGACTCCTGTTAGGTTTGTTTAACAAGAATCCTCCTTACTCCTGATGCTTTCTTTTAGGGCTCTCCACCCACTGACCCCCAACCCTGCCTTTTGGCTATACATCTCCACTCGCTCAAGTGTGTTCAGAATTGAACCCCTACTGCAATAGTTCCTGACTAAAATCTGTTTTTATTACTCTAATCACTGTCTGGCTTTGGTTTTTCTTTCTTTTCTTTTACTTTTGTTGTTGTTGTTGTTGCTGAGATGAGGTCTCGCTATATTGTCCAGGCTGGTCTTGAACAACTGAGCTCAAGTGATCCTCCTGCCTCCTGAGTGGCTGGGATTACAGGTGTGTTTTTCTTTGAGAACAGCAGAGTAAATACCCCTTGGAATATTCCTGTCCATGCTGGTCCTGTTAGTGTTGTGTATGAGGCTGGTGTTTGGGCAACAAGGGGGTTGATTATAGCACAAGGTTCCTGATCCCACCTCTACTTCACAATGCTGTTAAAATGAACAGAGTCAGTCCAAGGAGAAAACAATGAAAAAGACAGTCTTACTTGTACCTATATTCCTAGTATCACTTGCTCCCCCCAACACCACCCCCATCATCTCCCTGCCTTTAATTCCTTTTTAAGTAATCCAGGAGAAATATGTCCCTTTGGGGACTGAATTTAAAGTGACTATGAATTAGTTATGCCACATCCTTCCAGCTGCAACCAGGCCCTGTTTAAAAGCAGAGAATGGACAGTGTAAGTGCCTCTTCCCAAGACAGCCACCTCTGCCACTTGTAGTTAGAGAGACTGCGAATGATCTGGACTGTGGCAAATTAAATGTGTTATAGGCAACACACTCTAAATAAGGCCGCTTCCCTTCTCACAGTGTCCAGTTTAATCCTGGCACCTCATTTGAGGAGGTGAGGGACAGCAAAAGGAAACGACTGGAAGTGATAAAGGAGCTAAAAATAAACGTGGAAATGTGGAGATATGAGAGTTTCACTGAATACAAATAGGCTGATTAGATTAAGCATCAACTGGCAAATACAATGTCTATAAGCTTCTGCGTTTGCTGTATCAAATTGTCACAACCTCTGATGGGTAAACTAATAATCCACTGTCAATGTGATCGTGATGTCATCTTAGATGACATGATCAAAATGGTTGTGAACCAGGGAAGGCTGTGAAGTTACAGCGAGCCTTGATAACATCTGGCTTGCTTGGGCTCCACTCTAATAGGGTCTCTGTGGGGTTTACCTCTGATTTGGTAAAAGCATTCAGCAATCCAAAAATATCAGGCATCGTCTATGGACATAAACCAGTCATGACCATAGGAATTATAAACAGGTTTCAATGTTTTAGTTGACAAATGCTGCAATAACTGCTACGCTTTATTGGGCACCTGTTCTGGCCAGGCATTAGGCTAGGACAGAAAGAACGAAGACAATTTGACTGGCATGGTCAATGCAATTATATTATAAAACATAGCAGGGCCGGTGGAGTTCACTCACAGCCAGAACCCTAAGTAGTTTCAAGTACTCAAAAATCAAACAGTAAACAACTTCATGCAAGACTGAAGGGAAGTCATTAAGACCCCTCCAGGTCTGAGTGTTATACGAAAATGTTACTGTCGTTAATTACCTTCCAATAATAATGCCAATTACAGAAAATAATGAGAATGTTTACCCACCAAACTAATAGGGACCGGCATTTCAAAGTCTACCAGAATAACCTAGGCAACAAGAAATGTTCTGATTCTCCCATGTCTGGCTGCTTTGCTTTTTCTTCTTTCCTGCTGACCCACTTCAAAGGTTTCACACTGGAAACACTAATCATGTCCTCCTTTGCTGGAGTGAGCTACCCTCCTTTTTGCTTCCTGCCTAGTGCCTCCGTTCGCATCCAAAGTAACACTCATTACCTACACACTCAAACTTCCAGCAGCCCACATGCAGATCCCAGCACACAGATACATAATTCCACATTGGTTTACATGCTTTACAGATCACATGGGTTTCTGAAAGACAGATAAATGGGCACTTGGGGAAAGCAGTAGTGCTGTAAAACATAAAGAAGGTCATGCATGTATATTTTACCTGGAACCTCAAAAGAATTGATAACATTTGTTGGATTTCATTTCTACCTACACAGAAAACACATATTCCAAGGGTTTAAACTTGAAAACTCACATTCAGGCGCACATGCTTATGCCTGTCTACGCATGTGTGTGCATGTGTGCACATGCATGCACAAATCAAGAAGAGTTTCTATTTAAAGAAAACTTGCACCAAAAAACCCAGATTACTTTACAATGCAAATCATCATCTTTTGTATTTTATTACAAGGCTTCCTTCAGTATATTAATTTCTAAGCATCTTTAACACAAATCATCCTATACATACAACTCTCTCTTTCAGATTCAGAGGAGTTAAAAATCAGCCAAAAAAGACAGCAAAAAACAATGAAGATAGGGGAGGGAGTGTATATGGAGCAAAAGGAGGAAGCCAGCTGGTTAGCTGGCCTTTTAAAAGGTATCAGGGAATTAGGCCCAAGGCCATTAATCCTACAGTTTTCACTCCTCTGCCAACTCTCACAGCTTACATTACCAAGCCATCAACCAGATTAAAAATGGGTTTCCATAAGGGTTTCTGCTTCCCCAGGAACCCTCCTCTTACCCTCCCCACCTGCCGCCCCTTCGCATAGCAGCAAAGTGAAATGCAAAGGAAAAATACTAAAATCAAACAGGGCTTTAGGGATTTGGGGAGGTGGATGGAGAGCAGGTTCTTATCTAGGCTTTAGCACAATATTCCTTCTTCAAAGTCTTCTTAATTACATTGAGAGAAAGAACAAGCGACAAACTGAAGAGCTGCCTTCTAAGTTCAGTGCCCTTCAATGAAGGGTTCAGGTTCACAGGTTCTAGCCCTAAGGGAGAATGATGATCTGTGCTCGGCTTCTTGCCACCCAGGGTCCCAGCCCCCCAGCCTCTGCCTCCATGTTTCCCTTCACCCCCACTTGCTCAGCATCCTCCCTGCTCTAAGAGTGCCCCCACTTGCCAGCTATTCTGTCCATGGAATTTCCCTGCTGGGCACCTACATTTTATTTTTCAAGTGGAAAGAATGCAAGGCTAAGGGCTGTGTTTCTAAGATCCCAAAGTTGCAGACAGTTAAGAACTGAATAATTCAACCAGAACTAGTTGTTCTGTCCATACTAGCTGCATGTGGCTTTATCCCCTGTAACCTAGAGCTTGTAGAAATGAGAAAATTAAACCATATCCAGCAGGGCACAGAGTGCGCACACTGTCCTTCTGAGTAGATTCAAAAGGAGCTGGTAGTGATGCATCAGATGGTGTGGCAGTCTCACTGCTAAGGGACAAGCTAAGGACTGACTGCTCTCCCCCATGAGCGGAAGTGCCAAAGTGGGTTTATCTTCACTGCAGGTCTCCTGTGTGCCGGAATCTGTGCTAGGCACCGTTCCTGCATTATTTCAATGAACACTTGTAGCAATCCGAAAGGTCATGTAGGCTAAGGACTTGAGCTCTGGATCTAAAGCAGGCCTTGCTTTCAGTCTCAGATTCAGCACTTTCCAAGAGAGTCTTTGTAGCCCATTGCCTGGCTTTTTTTCCTCTTTTCCTTTTTTCCTTTTTTTTTTTTTTTTTTTTTTTGGAGACAGAGTCTCACTCTATTGACCTAGGCTGGAGTCCAATGGCCCGATCCCAGCTCACTTCAACCTCCGCCTCCTAGGTTCAAGCAATTCTCCTGCCTCAGTCTTCCAAGTAGCTGGGATTACAGGCACGCACAACCACACCCAGCTAATTTTTGTATTTTTAGTAGAGACGAGGTTTCCAGGTTTCACCATGTTGCCAAGGCTGGTTTTGAACTCCTGGGCTCAAGCGATCTGCCCTCCTCGGCCTCCCAAAGTGGTGGGATTATAGGCGTGAGCCACTGCACCCAGCCACCTGGCATTTTTAAGTCTCAAGTTTGCTCCACTTTGAATGCAAGAACCTACCTCATAGGTAAGAATATTATTGAACATAAGGCTTGGCACAAAATACTTTCTAAGTGATTACTGTTCTTGTTATACCCATTTTATAGATAAAAGATAAAGTCATTTGTCCAGAAGGGAAAGCCAGGAGTGGCTCCTTAATTTTTCTTGACCCCAAAGTGTACACCCTTTCCATAATTTCCTGTTGTCTCCCATGGACCCACCTCAAAATCAGAGGTATCACAGTGATTTTTTAACAACCAAAGCTTCAAATTAGCCATATACATTCTGGGGGCTTCCAAGATCACATACTGGGGTCTCCACCCTTATTTCCTTGCTCTCAGAAGTAATGTGTGATGCACCTGTTCTTTGGAGGAAGTACCTTCCTGCGGGCTGGCTGGCACACTGTCCCAGGCAAGGCCAGCCTGGGGATGTTCTAGACGTTCACCCTTTTTCCTAGTTTCAATCTTGCGAACTCGGTAGATAGAAGGAACTAGGGACTTGAAAGCATGAAAGCACTGGATTAGACAGAAAACTACAAATGCAGTCTGCATAAAAGAATCGTGGTATTTTCACATTGTGAAGGCTCTTTTTGATTCAGCCGTTGTTTACTTAGACCTGTACAACAAGTTGAATTCGAACTTATTTTCCCACTGCCACTTTTCTCGGTTTAGTAAAATGTGTGAATGGCTGTGGATTCCATGAAGGTTTTTAAGTTAGGGCACAAAACGTCCTAAAAAGCACGTGACTAGCCTTGCCAGGCAGAGCAGGATGTAAGGAAATAAAAAAACAGAAACTCAGGCAAATGCAAGCATAGATTCCAATTCTATTTGTTATCTTGCAGCAATTTATTTATGGTACATGGTTTCCACATTACCTACTAAACTCAGACTGCAGGGAAGAAAAAAAAAAATGAATGAACACAGCTCTTCCAAGGTAAGAAAATGACTCCAATCAAGTCAGCAAATAGGCAGGAAACTATGGTTTTATCAATTCCTGATTTGTTTTGATTCAAAACGCTGACCCCCAAATGCTTCCTTTTTTTACCCTCTAAATCTGAAGCTGGTAAAAAATGAAGTGATTGATAATAAAGCTTTCACTATTTCCAAAGGAAAAAAATAATAAAAGCAATTTGAATAAAAGGCCATTTACTCTCCTATTCTTTGAATACATTTATTCTATACTGATAAGCACACATTTACACTGGAGAGATGGTCTTCAGAATAAGCACTTACTAGGATTAAATTTACATTCTCTGTCTAAACACACACACAGTTTACACTGGCAGTAGTATATGTTGTGCTCACATTTTGCAAACACTGGAAAGGTGAGTTTTTAAAAATACAGTTTTACAACTCTAGAAGTTGGAGGAAATATAATTTCCTAATACTAGCTATAGGAGGAAAACAGAAAAGTGACCGATTTTAATGACAAAGCATTCATAATATATCTTCCCCATACTTAAGAACCAGCTTAATCTCAGCCCATCACCAGAAAGGAGAGAAATCTGCGTGCATAAATAATTAGGCAATCTCAAAATGAGTCTGCAGATGCTCTGAGATGAGCCTGCTGACAAAGTCACAATGACAGCTTGCTAACGTGTTCACAGGACATCAGCTTCTCTTAAAAGTTGCTTTTGAAAGGATCAGCTGGGGTTCCTACTGAGTTAAAACACAAGCATTCTGAGGCAGCTTGTGTTCAACAGCTACATAAATCTATTAATCCAACTAGAAGGGTGGGGGAAACTGAAGATCACGTCTCAAAGGCCCTCAAGGCCTGTGTTTCAAGGAGCAGCAAGATAAATGCAACCAATATACAATCAAAGCTTATCAGCTGTCGGTGTTTTAGATGATGCCACCTTTCAGGGCTGGGAAGTCGGGAAAGTACACGTCTGAGAAAAATGACCATATGTGGCAACTTGAGCACTGTTTGCCACTGGGCGTCAAAATGTCTTACCGTGGGCTCATAAGAGTGGATCTAAACTCAAACTAGTCACGTGAGCAAGAGAGCCCCCTGATGAGCTGGTGAGGTTCTCCGTTCAACTACAGCAAAATGGACTGAGCTCTCACCACATGCCAGGTGCTGTGCTAAGAGACGGATTTGCCGAGGTGACTACGGGGAGGTCCCTGCCTTCAAGGGGCATGTGTCACAGTGGAGAATCCAATAAGAAAACGGTTCGCTTCCACACAATGTGGTGGGTACTTAAACAGAAGTGTTCCGTGGGAGCCCAGAGCAGAAAAGTCCTGCCTAGAGGTCAGGAAAGATGACGAGAAATGACACCTGAGCTGACTGGTGGTCTGGAAGCACCCAGCTAAGAAGAGCAAGGAGGTTTGCTATGGCAACGACAGCACTGTTTCTCCCCAAAGGCATGGGATTTCATACACACCACATGCTTTTCATATAGAAAAATCATATGAGGAAGCTCCTCACATTGTTTTTAACAGCAAGTTCAAAACAATCTTATTGTATGATTACTGTCTGCCAGAGAACACCTGGACATGAATGCTTCCTGAGTTCACTCCAATTCATGACTAAGAATGGTGGGATACAGCGCAGAGCCTCAGGGCTGATATCATGAAATAAATTCATTGTTGGAGGCTGCCGACCACCCCAAGTCTAATTCTGGGGTAGGTCTCCATTCTACCCTGCAATCACTTCCCTCACTGACAAATGGGCTAAGCCGCTACATTTGCCAAGTTGCAGCTACCAAAGTAAGTGAACTCAATCCTTCGGCTTGGAGTCAGCAGAGGCCTGGGGCCAGCCAGAGACCCAGCTTCCATAGCACGGGCTGCTGTTCCAAAGTCCTCTGCTCTCACAAGCCTGAGTGCCACACGTTCAAGCAACAGGAAATTTGGTGGCTCCTGGGACTAAGGGTAAAAAAAGGCTGAAGGAAAGGGGAAATTAATATTAGCAAACCAGTAGCTACCATTTACTGGTACTCATCGATGCAAAGTGTTTTACATTCTTTTCCTCAAGTAATCTTGGCACATCTAGGGTTCAAGCACAGGTCTGCCTGCCCCAAAACCCTGCTATACTAAGAGCATTCTCCGATTCCTACCAAGGTAGATACTTGGGTAAACCCTGTACAAAGTCTCAGTCTTATATGAAGCAGACAAGACTCAGTAAAAAGCTCCAGTAAAGTCAGCTTTCTGGTCTGCAAGAAATGAGATCTAGAGTATCAAATCCATTGTTTTCCAGGGACCAGAGCACTCTTTAGAATACAGGCATGCATCACTTAACAATGGGGTTACGTTCTAAGAAGTGCGGTATTAGGAGATTTTGTGGTTGAGCGAACATCATAGAATATACTCACGCAGACCTGGATGGTATAGCCTACTACACACCTAGAATATATGGTGTAGCCTGTATCTCCTAGACTACAGATCTGTATATCACGTTACTGTAGGCAGTTGTAACACCATGGTAAGTAGTTGTGTATCAAAACATATCTAAACATACAATAAGTACAGTAAAAATATGATATAAAACATAAAAAAAGGGGATACCTCTGTGGGCCACTTAAAATGAATACAGCTTGCAAGACTGGGCACTGCCCTGGGTGAGTGAGCGGTGAGTAAATGCAAAGGGCTAGGGCATGACTGTACACTGTTATAGACTTTATATACACTGTATGCTAAGGCTACACTACATTTATTTTATTTTTTTTTTCTTTTTTCCATAATAATTTAGCTTACTATAACTTTTTTACTTTAGAAACTTTTTAAATTTTTGACTCTTTTGTAATAACACTTAGCTTAAAACACAAACATATTATATAGCTACACAAAAATATTTTCCTTCTTTTTTCCTTTTTTTTTTTTTTTCTGAGATAGGATATCACTCTGTCTCCTAGGCTGGAGTGCAGTAGCACAATCACAGCCTCACTGCAGCCTCGACCTCCCAGGCTCAGGTGATCCTCCTACCTCAGCCTCCCAGGGAGCTTGGACTACAGGCATGCACCACCACACCTGGCTATTTTTTTGCATTTTTGATACACATTAGGTTTCGCCGTGTTATTCAGGCTGGTCTCAAAATCCTGGGCTCAAGCAATCCACCTGCTTTGGCCTTTCAAAGTGCTGGGATTATAGGTGTGAGACACTGTGCCCAGCCTACAAACTTTTTTCAAATTTTTTTTTTTTTTTTTTAACTTGTTCAACTTTTTTGTTAAAAGCCAAAACACAAACACACACATTAGCCTACAGCCTACACAGGGTCAGAATCATCAGTATCACTGTCTTCCATCTCCACATCTTGTCCCACTGAAAGGTCTTTAGGGACAATAACACGCATGGAGCTGTCATCTCCTGTGACAACAATGCCTTCTTCTGAAATATCTCCTGCAGGACCTGTCTGAGGCTGTTTTACAGGTAACTTAAAAAAAAAAAATAGAATGAGCGCACTCTAAAAATAAAAAAAAAAAACTATAGTATAGTAAATACGTAAACCAGTAACATGGTCATTTATTGTCATTAGCAAGCATTAGGTCTGTACATAATTGTATGTGCTGTACTTTCATAAAACTGGCAGTACAGTAGATTTGTTTATACCAGCATCACCAAAAATACGTGAGTAATGCATTGTGCCAAGACAGTATAACAGCTATGATGCCACTAGGTAATAGGAATTTTTCAGTTCCATTAAGATCTTCTGAGCCCAGCATCTGCTATGACGTCATTGTTGACTTGGCCATGCACTGTTATGATAATTAGCTCACGCCAGCACTTTTATGGCTTCCCAGGCAAACAAAATAAATGGCAAAACATATTAGGAAAACAATATAATGAGTTGCTACAGCCTCCAGTAACCCTGTGCAAAGAGGAAAGAGGATCCGAGGGTGAAACATCAACATATTAGGCATCTTCTTCCATTCATTTTTTCCCCTTTCTCCTCTATGTCTGCCAAGGAAAACCTCAGGTTCTTGATTTAACACACATTCTCTTCAAACAGAATCCTTATCGTTGTCAGACAATGAGAGGAATGTTGCAAATACAACCAACAATCTGGGTATAAGGAATTTCTTTCTCTAGCCCCTCAGGTGTTCTTGATTTTCCCATCAAATCTCTAACCTTACAAAGAAAAGTTGTTTTCTTTTTATTCCACGGACAGGTACGATTCTGAGATTTCTGTGTATTACTATCAAGTTCCACAACCCGCACTGTCATAAATCATTCATTTACTCCATCTGTATTTATTAAGCTCTTAATATGGACACAACATTGTTTTGGTCTAGATCTGTGCCCAGCACAAGGGAAGCATGAGACCATGCATCTGGTCTTTCTGGTACTTCCCCATTTGAGGAGCATTTTATTACATCCAGCTATATGTGAAGGTTCAAACTAAGAAGATGAAATAGCAAGTTGCTAAGGCAAAACCCCCAATGCCTTTGATGATTTTAAGGAAAAGAACAGGGAAAGAGGAGGGGTGTTACTTGAATCCAGTGTAGCTCCATGGATTGCACAGACATTTGCAGAACACACGTCTTTGGTTGAGCCAAAACGCCCAGGTAAATGAAGGGAGAAAAGAAAACACTCTCATTTTCCACTTCAAAACTCTATGTTTATTGTTAATGTACTAGAACATTTTATAAGTTTCCCAAAGTGGCAGATAACCCCTGAGTTAGAATCAACTCTTAAAATAAAACACACGCACATTTAAAGATTGATCATGGATTCAACTAAACATGAATTAATATGGCATTCCAGAAAGGAGTCAGACAGTATTAAAAATTATTTTCAGTCTCCAGTGATTAAATCCTCATTTTCCTCCTTTTTCTTCAGACTCTTGCTTGCCCAGAGAAATTAGTCCTACAACAACTTGCCAAAGACAGTCTTTATCAAAATATCAAATTAAATGGCGCCTCTAATCAGGAACGTACGGACAGGCTCAATACCAACATGTTAGTGTTACTGAGTTTGAAAAGCATGAGAAAGAACTAAAAATAATGAATTAGGCCTTCAGCCAAAAATTCCGAACTATAAAAGATGTTCTAATGGCAGAAGCTGGGAACAGGCAAATTCTTAGATGCACTTCTCTTGAACTTCATTTGTACCATTTCTCAGAGTTTGTAAAGTATTTCTTATGAACATGGTTTACCCAAGGGACAGTAACTGACCTGAAGTTCTTAAAATGTGTTCTTTAATTAACTAGAACATGAAGGATGTGACTTATTGTTCAGTGTCTCTTCAGGAACTTCCGGTTCTGCTAAGAAAATCAGTTGCAACAGCTTCAAGCTAACAGTGATACTAAACATGGCTGCACAGACCAGCTCTTAAGGATAACTGGAAACGTGAGAATAACTTTTCAAATATGAAATTTTGTCCTATTTCCAGGACTACAATTATCTGGAATCCGAGTTCTTTGTCTAAAAAAGAAAGGGAAATAAAAAGCAGTTCCTATAACAAACCTGGTGTGCCTATGTCCTCTTGGTTTAGTTTTATTTTTAAGCATGCAAACTTATGTTTAACAAAGAATGAAGGTAAAAGTAGGCAGCTATGGTGTATTTTAAGGAAAAATTGATGAGTATAAGGAAGTCTACCATTTACTAGATTGTATATTACTTTAGGTAAGTCACTTTAACGCATAAACATACCCATTGCTTTATGTGTAAAATGAGAATATTTGTGAAGATTGAAATGGGTGTGTTCTTTAAAATATCATAGGAGCTGGTACATTCTACTTGTATATTATAAATGTTAGGATGTGATTTAATATAGAATTAAATTGACACTCATGATTCATGTCACTCCTACATTTACTCTCTTATAACTCAAGTGATTCCCAGAAGAGGAGTACCTCAGGGTACTACCTGCCCCCCAACACCAGGTGGCTTCATCAAAATTCTTGGGACTAAATTCTATTATCAAGAAGTCCAAGAGAATGCTTCAGCTGGAAAAAATGGGGTGGCGGGGAGAAAGTGGGGGAGAGGGAAGTAGGCGAGAGAGAGAAAGAAGGGGAGAAAAATAGGAAAAAAAGAAGTGTGAAGAAAAAAAAATTACCCTGTGGTTAGTTTCTACTCACTTTAAGAAAGTGAAGGATTTACTCTAGGAAATGGTAACAAAGGGTGTGCTCGCTTTGTGAAAACTGGTCAAGCTGGACATTTAAGATTTGTGGACCTTTTTTTTGGATATATATTATGCCTCAATTAAAAAAGCTGACTTTAAATGTATCTTTCAAAAAAGAACTAAAAGAACATTCCATTTCTAGCTCTGAGCAAAGAAAAAAATTAAATCAAAAAGGCCTATAAATATACCACTTGATCAAAGTGTACTTATAGGAACTCTGGTGAAAAGAAGCCAGAATTCCAAGTGGGAGAGACCTACATTCAAATCTAGCTCTGCTGGCTGACCGTGGGCAAGCTGACATTCCTGAGCCTTCGTTTTTCTCTTCTGTAGAATGGAGTAAAGAGTAACTTCCTTCAAGAGGCACGTCGGTACCAACAAGTATTATTCCCTTCCCCATTCCTGTTCTGCTCTGAAAAGTCATCAAGGTCAGAGTCCACATCAAGTCCTGTCATTTTAATATGGTGCCTGGCACATGGGAGGCAGCTTGATAAAACTTTCTGGAAGGGGGAGGTGGAGGTTGCAATGACCTGAAATCGTACCAGTGCACTCCAGCCCCGCGACAGAGCGAGACTTCGTCTAAAAAAAAAAACAAAAGACAAAACACACACACACACACACACACAAAACAAACAAAAAAACATTTTGTGGAATGAAAAACCAGATTTTTACTTTCTAGGGACCTGTAATCTCGAACAGAGTCAGAAGAGAAAGGCCATGAAAAAAATCCATCACGGCCGGGCGCGGTGGCTCAAGCCTGTAATCCCAGCACTTTGGGAGGCCGAGACGGGCGGATCACGAGGTCAGGAGATCAAGACCATCCTGGCTAACACGGTGAAACCCTGTCTCTACTAAAAAAATACAAAAAAAACTAGCCGGGCGTGGTGGCGGCGCCTGTAGTCCCAGCTACTCGGGAGGCTGAGGCAGGAGAATGGCGTAAACCCGGGAGGCGGAGCTTGCAGTGAGCTGAGATCCGGCCACTGCACTCCAGCCTGGGCGACAGAGCCAGACTCCGTCTCAAAAAAAAAAAAAAAAAAAAAAAATCCATCACTTCCAAGCCCCTCCGCTTGCTGGTGGCTCCCATTTCTCCAAATTACAGTCTCTCCCAACAGGTTGTGGTGCTGAGGTTTCTTTAAAAAGGCTACACTTCCTGCTAGTTGCTTTTGCTTACATAAAACCAACTCTGCTTTGTCATTCTTTACTATCCCTGATTTGCATGACACTTGGCTTGGCATTCTCTCCAAGTAATTCTTACAGCAGTTGTTTGACCATTCCTCACCATTCAAGGTCTTATTCCACTTAACACTTCCATTTAACTTTGAACATGTGTTACTTTCACAGCATCTCTCACAAGGCGAGTGCTCAAATTTAATTGTGATTAATTTAATTCTTGGAACACAAGTTCGGAACCCACCTAAATACTCGCTTATGTTAAGTCTCTACTCAACTAGTTTCATGTAAGAAAAATATACAAACCAGGAATAGCAATAATGATAATAAGACTGATGTCTGTGACAGACTAAAGTAATAGATTTATTTCCCATTCAATTTAGGAACCCTTAGAATTCTTGGAACACAGCAGTCCAGGAAGCCACTGCCAGTCAATCTAAGTTGCCATCAGTTGAAATCGATTAATCATTCCCAGGAATAAATATCCTCCAATATGACAGCTCTCCAACACCTTATGACCTCAGAAAACGTATCCAAAATCTGTCTTAACACATGTAATGTTTCCTACGAAATTCCTTAAAGCACAGAATTCATACCTTGTATGTTAAACTTCTAGCACACAACTAGTATACTCAAAACCAAAAGATGATGTACATCATGAGCACTTGAAAAATTCATCAATTAAAAATGTCTTAGAGGGAAAGCAGTTGTCTCCTTGGGAAAGAATAGTGTACGGTTTATACCTATTTTAAGGAGAATGATGGTGACCACAGCAGGTGTCAGATCTCAGGGCAGAAGGCAGAGGTCTTGTCATACAGGTCTTTCAAACAAACTCCATCCAATATTGCTTGACTAATTTGGAACGGCTATTATTCAACATTTGGAGAATCAGAATTCCAAGCACAGAAAGCAAACAAGAAAAAACGAACAGCTTGCTGTAGCATATTTCCCCCACCCCACAGTATTAAGATGGCCCAGACCATGGCTGACCACGCACATTCACTCGCAAACAGCCCTGAATTCTCTATAAAGGATGTAGCCTTCCTCAAGGAATCCCTTCTTCCTTTTCTCCATCCCCCAAACAATTCTCAGATCAAACAACAAAGCTGCCTCTGCAAAGCCTAATATCCTGATTATTCTTCAAACATAAAAAGGTGAAAATAAATTGTTAGTCTTTTAATAACAATTGCAATCAGTCCATCTAAGAGTTTAGCAATTTTCCCTGTCAATATACTTCTCTCCACCCTCACCCTTACTTTTCTGAGCTTTCAAACACTGTGAAACATTTGCTCCAGGTACCTAGCATCAGAGCCTTGCACAAAGGGTTGGAAAGAACAATCCACAAAGCCTCTGTTTCATCATGAAGATTCCCCTTTCTAATAGGAAGTGTGCTTCCTGTCCATCCTTTGACTTTTTCATCTGTGAGAACCCTATTACCTTAAAATAACATTCTGAACGCACCTGCTTACTGCTGAGCATGTTAGCACTTTCAGTAGTGACACTTAAAAATGAAAAGCTCCATTAATTATTAATAATGGAAAATGAGACACTCTGAATTAGGAATATACTCTCACTTTGCTGTTTATTGTAGCCATCAGTTCTGCCATATTGTGTATGAATTCATAAATTATGCTGTGAGATTTACTGTCATACCTCATTGAACTTGGTAAGAATCTATTCTAGGTCTTCCTGATTAAATTCACGTTTTTTAAAAAATGAATGGGTAAGTATTTATCCACTGTTAGGAAGCTCTCACTTTTTGAAGCGACCCATAAAGTCTAGTAATCAGCCTGTGAGCAAGTTCTGGTATTTATAAGCCTATAAAATACACCTGCCACATGTGGGTTTTTACACTAGAACAGTAAGATGGCATTGGCTCTGCAATATTTTTGAAAAAGTCAAATATCTACTTCTTCATCACTTGTAAAATCAAAGGGCAATCATAAATATGGGACACATTTCTATTTCTTAAATAGGATCTAAAATTTAAAGAAAC
The DNA here is from genome assembly GCF_047675955.1 of Chlorocebus sabaeus. NCBI lineage: Eukaryota > Metazoa > Chordata > Mammalia > Primates > Cercopithecidae > Chlorocebus > Chlorocebus sabaeus. The sequence goes on from NC_132911.1 coordinate 121,669,122, forward strand.
AGCTTTCTGGCTCATTTTAGCCGAACATTAAAGTTTCACTAATTTAGGTAACATTTATTCGGTAACCAAAAATGAGCATAAATACTACATGCTGGAGAAAAACTCTTTGAGCAAACAAATGCTATTAGTAATACAGGATTAAGGGGAATTATTTTCTGAAACTGGATTTACAAATAAAACTTAAAACTATTCTGTATCTCTTACAAATCAGTCACTTAAAAACTCATTTTACAATAGGGTCAGACAATGATAAAAACTTAGAACTGCCGGGCATGGTGGCTCACACCTGTAATCCCACCACTTTGGGAGGCTGAGGCAGGCAGATCCTCTGAGGATAGGAGTTCAAGACCAGCTTGGGCAACGTGGTGAAACCCCACCTCTACTAAAAATACAAAAATTAGTTGGGCATGGTGGTGCATGCCTGTAGTCCCAGCTACTCAGGAGGCTGAGGCAGGAGAATCGCTTGAACCTGGGAGGCAGAGGTTGCAGTGAATCGAGATCGTGTCACTGTACTCCAGCCCGGGCAACAGAGCGAGACACCATCTCAAAAAAAGAAAAAAGGAAAAAAACACAAAAACAAAAACCAAAAAACAAAAACAAAACACACACACACAAAAAAACTTAGAACTAGTTGTGTAAAGAATATAGTGGCCTAAGGAAACAGTTACTAGTCCCAATTTATAAATAATTAAGTTGATGACAGAAAGAGGAGCAGGTAATTCCCAGCTTTCAGATCCATATCTGGTCCTCCTTCTCAAGGAACCCTTGCTCAGTTTAAATCTGCTTGTATTGTAAACTTGAAATAAATATAAAACAACATGGGAACAAAAAAAATACATATTTTTTGAATTTATTTATTATTCACACAGTTTACTAAATCAAACTAGTATAATCCCTGCTGGTCCACAAACAGGATCACATACATTTATAGTTTTTAAAAGATGTTGGGTCTCCTTTTATTACACACTATCTGATCTCTTTAAACTCCAGTGTTCTCATTTACAATATGGCCTAATATGATGATAAAGATAACATGCTAGAAGTGAATTTTCTTTCTTGTAAATGAAAAAGATAGTTTTAAATTTCCAATTGCAACTGAATGGCCTGATTTGGCATTTCTCAATGTCTTACTTTTAGTTTAGAATAGGTTACAATTACCATGTACATGTTCTTTTTTAGCTATGACACCAAGTTATTCATCCATAGCTTCAGGAAATCATGCCAAAGGGGTTGGCTAAGTAAACTTTGTAAAAAAATACATTAAACAATTAAAGCCTGACCAAGTCTCAAATACAACAGGCTGCCATCCAGGTCTAACAATACAAAGTGTTGCCTGGGATGGGGCACACGCCTAAAAGGAAGCTCGCTGCTCAGTACTTCTGGCTGGCCGGTCCTCAGGAGCCCTTCTTCCTTTCTTTTGATCTGTTGGTAAAGGCCCTTTCACTGTCCCTCAATTGCCCCTCCTATGACAATGGATTAATAACGGGCCTGTCAAAACTACTAGAAATGTGTTTAAATCATGGCATTTTATTATCCTTTAAAGAAACTAATTTGACCCCAAACTTTTGGCCAAGAGGTGTCCTACCATAGCACCTTTAAGAGAAAGAAAGTTGGGGAAGAATTTCTCAATGAACAAGACACACCAAAGTCCTAGTGGCAGAGCTGAAATTAATTTAAATGCCTTTGAAATGCTAATCCTTGAGTTCATGCCCTTTGCAGGAACATGGATGAAGCTGGAAACCATCATTCTCAGCAAACTATCACAAGGACAGAAAACCAAACACCGCATGTTCTCACTCATAGGTGAGAATTGAACAATGAGATCACTTGGACACAGGGAGGGGAACATCACACACCAGGGCCTGTCGGGGCGTGGGGGGCTGCGGGAGGGATAGCATTAGGAGAAATATGTAATGTAAATGAGTTGATGGGTGCAGCAAACCAACATGGCATATGTATACCTATGTATCAAACCTGCACATTATGTACATGTATCCTAGAACTTAAAGTCTAATGATTAAAAAAAAAAAAAAGAAATGCTCATCCTTTTTTGCTATCTGTCCCTTATACTATTCAAATGTGATAGAGTATGGATATGTGTCCCCTCTGAACTCATGTTGAATTGCAATCTCCAGTGTCGGAAGTGAGGCCTGAGGGGAGGTAACTGGGTCATGGGACAGATTTCTCATGAATGGTTTAGCTCCATCCTCTTGTGCTGTCCTGGTGATAGTGAGTTCTTGTGAGATCTGGACATTTAAGAGTATGTGGCACCACCTCCTCCACCACTCTCTCCCTCTTGCGCCTGCTTTTGTCATGTGATGTGCCTGCTCCCCCTTAATCTTCCACCATGATTGGAAGCTTCCTGAGGCCTCCCCAGAAGCAGACACCAGTGCTATGCTTCCTGTATAGCCTGCGGAACTGTAAACCAATTAAACCTCTTTTCTTGGGAATTATCCAATCTAGGGTATTTCTTTATAGCAGTACAAGAACAGCCTAACACAAAGTTAAAAAGAGAGAAAAAAGGAGGGAGGATAGCTTTAACAAAAGGGCTATTACGATGCCAAGTCCCAAAGGCACCTCCAATAAATTCTTGTTGAGTTGGTGTCGCAGAGCAGATTTCTTCTCAAATGCTTCAGAAGAAAGGTAAAGAAAGCTCTCCTTTTTCCCTAACCAACTTTCTCAGAAAATGTACTTACTCAGTCAACACATATTTATCAAGCTACTTCTCCAGGGTCAGGCATGGTTCTGGGACTTTGGGATGCAATTATGAGCAAGAGGAGGTTCCTACTCTCATGGAGCTCATACTCTATTGGGAGAGTGAGACTAGAAACAAGTGAGAGGTAACGAAGAAAACAAATCAGTGTGGCTAGCAAATACCCAGCCAATAACAAGAGAAACAGACAATGGTGGAGACACAGTGGTGGTAGGGTTGGGTCAGACTAAGCCTGGATCTCCAAGGGTCTTGTAGACTACGGTAAGGTGCGATGAATGGATTTAATTTCAAGTGTGATGGGAAAATTTTGAAGGTTTTAATGAAGGTCTTTAACCAAACTAACCAAACTCTGAAATTTACTGCAGACAGAAATTCCAGCCATTTAATATAGCATACATTAAAAATTTCTTATGATGGGAGGCTAAGCGAAAAAAAATGTAACTACAGGCTGGGTGTGGTGGCTGACACCTGTAATCCCAGCAATTTGGGAGGCTGAAGTGGGTGGATCACCTGAGGTCAGGAGTTTGAGACCAGCCTGGCTAACACGGTGAAATCCCATCTCTACTAAAAACATAAAAATAGCCAGCCATGGTGGCATGCAACTGTAGTTCCAGCTACTCTGGAGGCTGAGACACGAGAATCCCTTGAACCTGGGAGGCAGAGGCTGTGGTGAGCCAACATTGCGCCATGACACTCCAGCCTGGGTGACAAGGTGAGACTCTGTGTCAAAAAATAATAATAATAATTAACTATAGTATAGTAATAACGACTGTAAAAGAAATATAAGAACTGAATAGAGCATCAATTTAGTAATCAGTGTCAATGTCATGAGCTAAGGAAAGACTGAGGACTGTCAAAAATTGGTGCATACTAAGGAGACACGAGGAGGAAACGCAATGTGGGATCCTGAGGTAGATGCTGGAACAGAAGGGCAGTCAAACAACTGGTGGAATCTAAAGTCTGTAGCTTAATCAATAGTATTACACCAATGCTAATGTCTTAGCTTGAATAACTATACTATGGTTATATATGTTAACTGCAGGGGAAGCTGGGTGAAGGGTGCCAGAGAACTCTCTATACTATTTTTGCAGCTTTTCTATACTTATAAAATTATTTCATATTAAAAAAATGAAAGACTGATTTGCAGTCATATAATTGCTGGTGATTTATGCCTCTTAAAAGCTTATTTTTATTTCTGATGTTTTTTTTTTTTACTTTATGCTATTAATAATTTGAAAAGAAACAAAATCAGAGTTGGATGTTACATGCATTTGCCATCAGTCATTGCCACCATTTCCCAGTTCATTTCCTGGAAAACCTGCAGCAGAAAAGGTTGTAAATTTATTATTATTATTATTATTATTATTGTTATTTTTTTTGAGATGGAGTCTTGCTCTGTCACCAGGCGGGAGTACAATGGTGCAATCTCAGCTCACTGCAAACTCTGACTCCCAGGTTCAAGCGATTCTCCTGCCTCAGCCTCCCGAGTAGCTGAGATTACTGTTGTATACTGCCATGCCCGGCAAATTTTTGTATTTTCAGTAGAGACGGGGTTTCAGCGTGTTGGCCAAGCTGGCCTCGAACTCCTGACCTCAAGTGGTCCACCCGTGTCGGCCTCTCAAAGTGCTGGGATTACAGGCATGAGCCACTGCACCAGCATTAATTCTTTTACAAGCTGTCCAGGATGGGCCCTCATATGCTGTCCCTATGATAAGCATACCTTGCATTCCATTTCCTCTAATAAGGGTGTCTCCACAGTGGATTAAATGCCTGAGCCAGATGCACAATAGACTAGTCATCATTTTCACAAGCTCCAGTTAAACCACACGAGTAAGGGCACAGGAGGTCACAAGGGGCTGCTGATGATGAAGAAAGCGGGCTGCCAGGAGGAAGGGAAATAAGAGCAAGAGTGTTTTCCACTAGTAGGTCACCTTACAGATACTGACACATTTGTCTCCTGGGTAGGCACTCCTTCCTCTCCACCACTCCTGCAAAGATGGTCCACCTGGTGTGGGATCCAACCACAGCTTACAGACATAACAAAAGCTCCCCCTGACAGCTTGAGACTGCCGAAAACACATCTAGTTTTGCTTTATTCTTGCTACTTAGAACTACAGCCTGGGAACAGATACACTGAATTACTGCGGCAGCAAGAGACAAAATCAGGAAATAGGAGGAGGGAGGAAGAAGAGTCAACTGGGAAAAGGGAAAGGAAATTAAATGAACAGAGAATCAATTATATGTGAGCCTGTCTCTGCTTCGTATGTTATACAATTTAAGCACCAAGTGTCACTGTCCTCATTTTTACATATGAGTTGACCGAAGCTTAGAAAAGCCTAGCAATAGGACCAAATGCTTTGACTCTACTTTGAGAACTCTTTCCACATAATCATGGCAGGATCCGCATGATTCTGAACAAGAGAAACAATATAGTCAACTAATGCTCTGTGTGTGTCTCAGAAATAGCTTTGCTGCTGGGTATCACTGGTGCATGCAATGTAACCACAGACAGGTCCATGAGGCCTAAACCTGTTAGATGTCGGGCCGCAGAGATGGATGATGCCAGAAGGATCAAGGTGAAGGGTGTGAACTCTAGAGTCGAGCTGTCCAAGGCTGATTTCTGACTGCAAGACTCACTGGCGAAGTGACCCTGACAATCACATGTGCTCTCCAACTTTCAGCATCCTCAGCTGTAAATGGACTAACAGCACTTGCCTCAGGTGCCAGTGGGTATTTAGCCCAGTGCCTGGCACATGGCAAGTTCTTTAGTGTTATTAAATAAGTTCTTTGATAATTGAATTTCCCCAGTTGTGTAATTAAACCAATGGCAGGAAAAGATCATAAATATAGATGAGCTCCAAATAAACCTTGGCACAAGAAGAGGCCTCCTGTCTCTTGGTATGCTATAGGGTGGCAGGAATTATGTTACTCTAACATAATCACAAAAAAGCAGAGGCTCTGATAAGTGATTACTCCAAAGAGATGAAACTCCCTCATTCTGAATGGCCTGTTCAGATTCCCTATCCAACGAGCAACTGAGTCTAAATCCCATCAATGCAGCCTATAAAAGTCGGCAACCAACATCACAGCCCGCTCAAGCTCAGAGAGCTGCCCTGGTCACCAAGAGAAGGCAAGTCAAGAGCTAAGGGCAAATGGGGAACCCTTAGGGAGTGGCCTTGAGAGAAGGCCAACAGTGGACCTAAATTTACATTTCTCATACACTTATCCTGGGAGCTTGTAAAAAGCAGTCTCTTCAACACCTGGGTCTTCTGAGCTCAGCAAAAAGTGCCAGGTTCGAGGATACCCAGAACTCTCCCTCATCTTTCACTTTGGACTGAGCTGGCCTGCTGCAAATATTGTTTCAATATCACATCATGACACTTTATTCTAGTACTTAGCTTGATGCCTTCTGCAGAGCAAGCGCTCAGTAAGTATTTGTTGATTACACCAACAGAATTATTTTATTTTTAAAAAACACTGACACAATCTGCAATATGAATCTTCTCTCTCATGGGAGCTATGTTTAGTTATTTTTAGGATATCCCTGCAGAAATGCAGAAAAAGAGGGAGAAAAATAAGAGAAGGAGGAAAAGGAAGAAGAGGAAGAGTAGAAGAGAAAGAGAAGATAATAGAGCTAATTTTTAGGCACCTGAACAATTAAAAAAAAAAAAAAAGACTATTAAAGACAAGGTGTCAGAAACGAGGCACAATGGCTCTGAGATCAACAATGGTACCATACTGCAAGAGGGAGACAGAGACCCAAACTAACATCCCTTCCCTACAAGTGGTTCTGTCCTATAGCAGAGTACACTAGAGAATACTGCTTAGAAAACCTAACAGGGCTAGATCTTGCCATCATTAAGAGATTGCCTCAGCAATTTTCAAGCCCTGAGATTTACCCTTTACAATTTTATATTTTAGGACCTAAGGGGCAGGTAAGAGAACTTTCACTTTTTACTTTATCCCTTTCCTTATTCTTTTATTTATTACAATGGGTAGGTACCAATTTTGTATTTTAAAAATAATTACCTCCCTTCAGAACTAGAAGATATCTTGAAAATAATTAATTTCAGTGGTCTTGTTTACTGGAGAGAAAAACGCAGGCTTACAAAAGATCAAGCTGAGTCTGGGATGCAGGCATCCTAACCTGGGAGCCAGTGTTCACTCAGCTTCCTGGACCACATCAACACGCTCAGAGTACTGGATGGCAGAGGCCAAGGAGGAGCAACAAAGTGTGATGAGTTTATTCTGGCTAGACTGGATCCTGACCCCCAATAGTGAATCATATACAATTTTACAACATGACCACCGAAAAGCACATACATATAATGCCCCAAAGTCAAGAGCAATCTGAAGAAAAATTTCTTCCTACAACTTATAAATTATTTCTCCTAACAGTGGAGAGGCTATTGTGGAAACCATGAGCTAGGTTCCAGGTAATTGCTGCGTAAGAACCAAAGAAGACAAGAATAAATGTATGTGATAGAGCTAACAATGGGACAACTGAGCATTTGTTAAAAGGTGGTCAGGCACAGTGGCTCATGCCTATAATCCCAGCACTTTGGGAGGCTGAGACAGGTGAATCACTGAAGTTTGGGAGTTCGGGACCAGCCTGGCCAACATGTTAAAACCCCGTCTCTACTAAAAATACAAAAATTAGTTGGGTGTGGTGGTAGGTACCTGTAATCTCAGCTAATTGAGAGGCTGAGGCAGAAGAATCACTTGAACCTGGGAGGTGGAGGTTGCAGTGAGCCAAGACTGTACCACTGCCCCCCAGGCTGGGTGACAGAACGAGACTCCATTTTTTAAAAAAGGTGTCAGATAGTTCAAGAGAACACAACACATGCCAGGGTCCTGGTCCCCCTAGCTTGCCTGCTCCCTTCACTAGAAATTAACATCGAACCACAGAAAATGCCTCAGTAACTACTTCTTCACTTCATCTGCAATCTCGGGGCCCCAGTGTATAGTGGCAGTTCAGGGTATCTTTCTCTTTCTCAGGCAGTTCAATTATTCCAAGGACCTGGGCAAAATCTCCCTTTTTTAAACCATATGGAGAATTTTCTTTCCTATTGTCATTAGTTAAGTATAAAATCAAAAGCAGAGACTCTCTTTACCCAGTACAGCCTCTTTTCCAGAGAATGCCAAGGAGAAGCTAACCTAGTTTGGTCCTGAGCTGGTTTCCATCTCCATGATTCATGCCATAAATGTCATCCTCAGCAAAGAGGGAATCCGGTGGCCTGCTACTCTCAGCTTCTTACTCTGGGAGGGAAGCAGGAAGTGATAAGGATAATTCCTCGGATTTACTTCATCAATGACTCTATAATAAGTAATATGGATAGAATGCATTACAATTCACAAAATAATTCCACAAACATTATCTCACTTGCTTTTCACAACAACATTGGAAGAATGAACAATTCATTCCAGTGAGGAATTTAAGACTTAGGGGTTAAATAAAGCTGAATATGGGAGAGATTAAGCAATTTGCCCACCTCAAGACTTGAACCTTGGTGGACAGGCTTTAGCTCTAAAGTTCTTCTATACCAAAGCTGTGTCAACATTAAAGCTGGGACTGGACTTTCAACCTGAAGATCCAGAAGAGTCAGCATATCCTACTTACCTTCTAAGGATGGGGTGGTGGGGTATGATTTCTTTATCTTGAACCATAATTTACATGGTGTCTCCTAGAAGTATATGGTCCACACAGGGATCTTCCACTAAGACACGGGGACTATTTCAACATGGTTTTATTATGCTGACTAATTATTACAAGTTGATCGGTCCTCTTCTGCTGATAAGTGTTTGAACAGAATCATTCTACATAGAATGTTCAAATTTTTGTTTTTTGCTTAATAGATAAGAACATTTTATATACATATCTGAATAAATAGGCATTTGTTTAGATCGCCCTCATTCTTCTAGAATTTTGCCTAATATTCTACCACATAGATGTACCACGATGCTTTTAATCAATCTCCTACTTATTTCAAATTTTTCATTCTTATAAAAAAATCAAAATATTTATTTTGAAAACCAAATAAACAAACAATATATCAAATCACTATTTGAGGTCAGGCACAGTGGCTCACGCCAGTAATCCCAGCACTTTGGGAGACCAAGGCAGGCAGATCACCTGCGGTCAGGAGTTCGAGACCAGCCTGACCAACATGGCAAAACCCTGCCTCTACTAAAAATACAGAAAGCTAGCTGGGCATGGTGGCGCGTGCCTATGGTCCTAGCTACTCGGGAGGCTGAGGCATGAGATTCTCTTAAACCCAAGAGGCGGACGTTGCAGTGAGCCAAGATCATGCCACTGCATTCCAGCGTGGGCGACAGAGCGAGACTCTGTCTCAAAAAAACAAAACAAAACAAAAGTCACTCTTTGTGATAAACTTTGAAATATTCTGTTTCGGCTGAATGTAAAAACTTAAAACTATAAAGCAGAGGTGCTGTGGGCTCTGTCAAAGTCAGTTTTATCACAGGAAACCGTTGTCTTTTGTGGATTTCTTTGATAGAAACCGCTTTTTTTGGCATTTCACTTTTTTTATAGAAAAAAATACTATTCTGTTGGGACTGAATGATACTACGTCTTGACACAGAAAAGTTATTTATATATACATTACGGTAACTCTACCCATGTTAACGAAGCTGTCATCCTCTTGTGTGATTTACTGCAATCTTGTAATAGAAAAGTTTCATTTCCTTGACACCTGGGTGGTAATGGGACCGATAATTCCATGCTGCAAATGTTTCCTCCTCTCTTCTACCAGAGGTGTGTTAAAATCTAGAGTGCATTTTTAGGTCACAGTAATTCAGATACCAGTCTCCAGGGCCCAGAGCGCCAGCGCAGACACACACAGGTGTGCACACCCACACAGTCACATCCATTACCCAGAAAACCCAGCAAGGCCTCCTCTTTCTTCAAGAGATTTATAGTTCTCAGGATATAGGCCTGTACTTGTTCTGCAACTGTGTTTGAGAATAGCAACATATAACATAATGAGAAAGAATAATAGAAAGGCATTTAAAATGACTGGGAATTAAAGTTGGAAAAGGCAGTTTAACAAAGAGTTCAGATTTCAGTTTAAAGTTTAACAATACTGTTTAAGGATGGGTGCAGCAGCTCACGCCTGTAATCCCAGCACTTTCGGAGGCAGGAGGATCACTTGAAGTGAGGAGTTTGAGACCAGTTTGGCCAACATGGTGAAACCCCGTCTCTACTAAAAATAGAAAAATTAGCTGGGTGTGGTGGCCTGTAATCCCAGCTACTCGGGAGACTGAGGCACAAGAATCGCTTGAATCCAGAAGGCAGAGGTTGCCATGAGCCAAGATAGCACTACTGCACTCCGGCCTGGGGGATGGAGTGAGACTCTGTCTCAAAAAGTAATAATAATAAAATAAAAAATAAAGTTTAACCATACTGTTTAAGAAAAAGCTAGTTCAGAAGGTAATAGATAAGAAGAAATATATAGGTAATTCAAGACAGCCTATCACAATCAATTTTTCTCTCTAGATCTTACCAAAATTGTAATATCAGTAATAGTACTGATAGAAAGAAAATTAAAGGAGATGAGAAAAAGGATTTTCTTTTTTTTTTTTTTTTTTTTTTTGAGACGGAGTCTCACTGTGTCACCCAGGCCGGAGTGCAGTGGCCGGATCTCAGCTCACTGCAAGCTCCGCCTCCCGGGTTTATGCCATTCTCCTGCCTCAGCCTCCCGAGTAGCTGGGACTACAGGCGCCCGCCACCTCGCCCGGCTAGTTTTTTTGTATTTTTTTAGTAGAGATGGGGTTTCACCATGTTAGCCAGGAGGGTCTCGATCTCCTGACCTCGTGATCCGCCTGTCTCGGCCTCCCAAAGTGCTGGGATTACAGGCTTGAGCCACCGCGCCCGGCCGAAAAAGGATTTTCATAAGCTACCACAATGTAAAGATTTTTTCATAAATAGCTTCTTACAACTGCAGACTTTTTTAAAAAACCTTCATCCTGGCTGGGCGCTATGGCTCACACCTGTAATCTTGGCACTCTGGGAGGCCGAGGCGGGCGGATCATTTTAGGTCAGAAGTTAGAGACTAGCTTGGCCAACATGGCTTAATCCCATCTCTACCAAAAATAGCCAGGTGTAGTGGTGCGTGCCTGTAATCCCAGCTACTTGGGAGTCTGAGGCAGGAGAATCACTTGAACCTGGGAGGTGGAGGTTGCAGTCAGCTGAGATTATGCCACTGCACTCCAGCCTAGATGACAGAGTGAGACGCCATCTCAAAAAATAAAACTAAAAAACCTTCATCCTAACACATCCTAACACATATACGCTCCTTTAATATTTTCATTGATAATATGCTTTCGTAAAATTCTCACGAGCATTTTTAGGTGCAATATTCATTTAGCTAAGCTAATGGTTTCACCTCAAAGATGCAAAGTTCTGCCCGGACCTGGTGTGATTAGCACACTCACACTTTCTGATGTGCATATGGTACCACTGCCTTTTCTGTCTGTCAGTAGAACGGTCTCCACCGTAGAGAAGACAGAACAGCAGTTGAAGGTGTGCCTAGACAAGCAACCACAGATTCCATCCCAGAGGTACCTGGCAGGTGATGCTGTTAGTACACAGGACCTATATTCATTTTCTGCTTGTCACTCATTCAGGCACTGCTGACCACCACTCACTAACCTGGCATTCACTGAATCCCTAACATGTGCCTTGGGTGGTACGCGTTACATTCCAGAAATACACAGACAACCAAAACTTGGTCAGCACACTGTTAGGCACCTGGCAGCAAGGATCCTGACATAATGAACACTAATGTGGGGAGTCCTGTGCCTTTTCCAGGGATAAGCCTCCATTAAGCACTGCCATCTGCCAAATGGCTTCCTTGCTGAGCTTCAAAGTCTCCCGAAATGCAGCTTTAAACAGCATGAGATGCTGTAACAAAAGAGACATCACTACACTGAATGTGAAGTTGGTATTTCCTATTTCCCAGCAATGTTACTTCGTAGGATTTCTATTACATTCAACTTTCTAGAATTTCACAGCATGTTCTTTGATTCAACAATAGTGAGCTTCTGCCCTGCACCCAACACAGTGCCAGGTCCTATGGTATCATTAGGAGTATTATAGATCCTGCCCCAAAGGAGCTCCACAGATCACCTCTAGTTGGAAATAAGGCTCAATGTAGACAGTAACAATCGTGCCGCACAGATATCATGCACCCACCTTGGTCAAGCGATCCTCCCACCTCAGCCTCCAGAGTAGCTGGCACTACAGGCATTGCACCACCACACCAGGCTATTTTTTTTTTTTGTTTTTGGTAGAGATGGGGTCTCCCTATGTTGCCCAGGCTGGTCTCAAACTCCTGGGCTTGTCAAACAGTCCTCCCACCTTGGCCTCCCAAAGTTCAGGAATTATAGCCATGAGCCACCATGCTTGGCCAACATCTGAGTTAAAACTTTTTTTTTTTTTTTTTTGAGACAAGGTTTTGCTCAGTTGCTGAGGCTGGAGTGCAGTGGTGCAAACACGGCTAACTGCAGCTTCAAACTCCTGGGCTCAAGCAATCATCCTGCCTCACCCTCCCAAGTAGCTGGGATCACAGGCATGTGCTACTACACTTGGGTAATTTTTAAAATTTCTGTAGAGATAGGATCTTGCCATGTTGCCCAAGCTGGTCTTAACTCCTGGGTTCAAGTGATCCTTCCATTTCAGCCTCCCAAAGTGCTGCAATTACAGCCATGAGTTACCAACCTGACCAAGAGCTAACCATTAAATAAACATTCCTGCTTTAAATTCCAAATTATATTACATGAATCAACTATATATTATTTAGAAGGTCAGATAATATATTACAAACAGTGAATGTAGAGTTTATGTATTAACTGCGTGTTAAGAAGAGTTTTGAATCCTGATTTCTTTTTCTCGGGTTTAATGGGAAGCAAGAGCACTCCACATCATGTTGATAATTGACATAGTGGAGCTGATGAGAAGGAAAAGGAACAGGAGTTTGAGGTTAAAGAGAGAAGAAAGGAGAGAGAGGCAACAGAAATGGGAAAAATCAAATTTTAATTTTTTTTTTTTTTTTTTTTGAGATGGAGTCCCGCTCTGTCGCCCAGGCTGGAGTGCAGAGGCATGATCTCGGCTCACTGCAACCTCCACCTCCCAGGTTCAGGCGATTCTCCTGCCTCACAGCCTCCTGAGTAGCTGGGATTACAGGCATATGCCACCACATTGGCTGATTTTTATATTTTTAGTAGAGATGGGGTTTCACCATATTGGCCAGACTGGCCTCAAACTCCTGACCTCAGGTGATCCACATGCTTTGGCCTCCAAGTGTTAGGATTATAGGCGTGAGCCACTGCACCTGGCCCAATTTTTAAATTTTTAAACAGTATCTGCAGTGTGACTTCAAGAGTAAAATCACTTACCAATAAGTAAAACATTTCTAAATCCCTCCTGTGTTCTTTCCCTGCATTATCTCCTAAGCACGGGCAAAATTTTCATTTAACAAAGAAAACACCACAGACAATAATCATCATGCAAAATCTCCTGGGAAGGAAGAGGGACTGCTGCTTTCTTATTAGTTATTGCAATCAGTGTTTACAGCATGCCTTTATACGACCAGTATGCCTTACAATCACTCATTAGTTACTCTTTCCAAATTCCTGGAGAAGTAGGGCAGCATTATCATCTTCAGGATTACTTGAGGAGGAGGAACCTGACCATCCCCTGTAAAGATAACGTAGCCACAGTCGTGCTGGAATAACAGGAGTGGCTGCTTCAGAACAGAGCCCTGGGTGCCACCAGTTTGCTCCTCCAACACATCATCAAGGAGGACCCCACCACCAGCATGGATTTACAAGACTCCCCTCATCCCTTCCTAAACATACAGGATGTACATTTTGGAACAAGTTTGTATCTTCAAATTTGTAAAATACATCATCACAGTAACAGGTCATCCTTTAACGTTTTACATCGAAAAGGTGGTTTTTATTTTCCTTTCTCTGTTTGAAAAATGCATTACAGCTTACAAAGTAACATCCTGGTGAGGATGCATTTCCTGAGGGTAATGACTAATAAAGGCTTTGGGCAAAGTCCCGCCTGCAACTCCTCTAGCCAGCATTATTAACAACAAGGGCACAGCTTTTCAAGAGGCCCCGCTACTTCCATAATAAATGCTAACAGGTGCTCCTTTTATCTGGGGATCCTCAAGCACCTTACAGATACTACTCATTAAGTCTCATGAGGCCTCTAGGAGACGGACCCAGTGAGACACATAAAAGGGAATCCTGTCACTCATCAAAGAGAGAAAACAGCAACCAGCTCATATACTTGCTAGAGCCACAACAATTTTACTGAAGGAAACATTAGAAACATTACCTAGAAATCTCTAACCTAGATGCTTTCTTCTGAGACTCATTCACTCATTGGCAAAATGAGAATAATAACGCTAGTTCAGTCAACTTCATGAGGTTAGAGAGTGCAGATCAAATGAAGGGGGCAGAGGGAAAGGGGCTGAGTAAACTCTGATGTCCCTACAGATAAAAGGCATTATTTCCATGATCTAAATCAAACCGAGATTTGAGGCAGAAAATGCCATCTCTAAATCATGTGCCCAATACAGGGAGCCTTTTTTCCAAACAGCTTGGGCATTATTTATACAAATGCAAATTCTATTTCTATGTCTATGATCACATTCCTATAGGGTACAGGAGAAGATGAAGGAAGAGAAAGCAAAATGAGAGTCAAAGCACACAGACACAATTATCCTTGATTGTAATGTTTGCATATATTCAACATTCAAAACATTTTTTCATCTGCCTGGAAAACATTCATGATAGAAGAAATAGAACTGTACAGACTCTGCAATGGATTATGTCGCTTTATTCAGATTTGTTTTCCTTTTTTTTTTTTTTTAACTTCAGTTACAAAAATTACAGCTTTAAAAGTTTCACTGAAATTCCCATAAAACTGCAGGAATTCAACTGCCAACTGGATCTGCTGCTGCAGGAGATAATCCACTTTGGTTCAGAGGTGGCCCCTTTTGCTTGAAAGGAAACCAGGGTCTTCCTGAAACTGTCATGGGCTATCTAAACCATGCCAGCCTTTAGAACTGACACCCCCAATTTCTGAAATTCCCGTGTCTCCCTTCAAAAACAAGACAGGGGGCACCTCCATGTATTTAAAGAGGTCTATTAATTTTATCTCCCTAGGTCTAAGTAAAAAACAAAACAAAACAAACAAAAAAACCTGGCAATTTGCTTTAAAACATAAAGAGTACTGGCCGGGCGCGGTGGCTCATGCCTGTAATCCCAGCACTCTGGGAGGCCGAGGTGGGTGGATCACGAGGTCAGGAGATCAAGACTATCCTGGCTAACACAGTGAAACCCTACTTCTACTAAAAAATACAAAAAATTAGACGGGCGTGGTGGCGGGCGCCTGTAGTCCCAGCTACTCGGGAGGCTGAGGCAGGAGAAAGTGTGAACCTGGGAGGTGGAGCTTGCAGTGAGCCAAGATCGTGCCACTGC
Organism: Chlorocebus sabaeus; assembly: GCF_047675955.1. Taxonomy (NCBI): domain Eukaryota; kingdom Metazoa; phylum Chordata; class Mammalia; order Primates; family Cercopithecidae; genus Chlorocebus; species Chlorocebus sabaeus. The sequence goes on from NC_132911.1 coordinate 121,684,348, forward strand.
ACTCCAGCCTGGGCAACAGAGCGAGACTCCATCTCAAACAAACAAACAAAAAAACACATACAGATTACTTTCCCAAGGAGTTGACAATGTGGTGAGAAACAATCAGAAGTCAGAACTCAAAAGAACAGAGGGGCAAGTTGTTCTGTTACTAGAGTAGGTTGGTAGCCAAGTTTTAGTTTCATTTAGAAACTTTTATAAAGAACTTTCTATGAACATGAAAGTTATGACAGTCATCTGTCACAGTCAGTAACCGATCCACCTTTCTTAGGATTGAGGAATTCCCCATTGTGAGTGTCTGAGAGGGGCGTGGTTTGTCTCTCATTATGGAAGGAGAAAAAGGCCAGCTTCTCTCTCCCCTTGCCTCGTAAGGGATATAATTGGAAACTAAGTTAGCCAATCAGATGCAGCATTTCAAGGTCTAGCCAAAGCACTGCCCAACATCTAGTGTATCTCAGTTGTCTGGACAGGGCTTAGGCAGCAGCTCCAGTCCAGTCCTAACCATTCTGTCTATACTGCGAACTGTCCAATATTCCTTAATAACTTCTTTTTCTGGTTAACTAGTTTCCATTGTTTTCTGCAAAGAGCCCACAATGGACTAATCATGGGCTAAAGAGGCAACCCTTTCTAATGTTAATACTGGGGGGATCCTGAGCAACTGTCCACGGGCAGTTCATTTTATAGATATAAGCAGCAGGAGGATGCAAGAGGAAAAAGTGATTTAGCAAAAGTCATTTAACAATAGTCATTTAGCCCAAAATTTAAAACTGCCAGGCACGGGAGCTTGTGCCTGTAATCCCAGCACTTTGGGAGGCCGAGGCGGGTGGATCACTTGAGGTCAGGAGTTCGAGACCAGCCTGGCCAACATAGTGAAACCCCGTCTCTACTAAAAATACACAAATTAGTTGGGCGTGGTGGTGGGTGCCTGTAATCCCTGAGTAGCTGGCTAAGGCAGGAGAATCACTTGAACCCGGGAGGTGGAGGTTGCAGTGAGCCGAGATTGTGCCACTGCACTCCAGCCTGGGCAATGGAGACCCTGTTTCAAAAGAGCAAAAAGAAGGAAGGAAAAAGGACAGTGAGCAGGGGGGTGTGGGTGGCTTGAGGAGACTAGGGGAAGAACAGGGCTTTGAATTCTCAGCATGTTTACTTGACTTAAAGAAGCGGCCAGGCTCGGTGGCTCATGCCTGTAATCCCAGCACTTTGGGAGGTCGAGGCGGGTGGATCACGAGGTCAGGAGATCAAGACCATCCTGGCTAACACGGTGAAATCCCGTCCCTACTAAAATACTAAAAATTAGCCGGATGTGGTGGCGGGCGCCTGTAGTCCCAGCTACTCGGAAGGCTGAGGCAGGAGAATGGCGTGAATTCGGGAGGCAGAGCTTGCAGTGAGCCAAGATCGCGCCACTGCACTCCAGCCGGGGTGACAGAGCGAGACTCTGTCTCAAAAAAAAAAAAAAAAAAGAAGCAACACGGAGTATAAAGATGACCCAACTTTCCAACCATCCCCAAAGCGTGATCTGGAATGACAGTCTCTGAATCGGCACTTGCTACATGGAGCACCACACTGAGAACAATTCCAAAGCTGCATTTTGGCTCAGTGGGAATGAGTTCACCAATCAATGTTATGGGTCTAGTAAGAGTGAGAAGGAAAACACAGAGACGTGTATTCACCATCGCTGATGTACTGGGAATAAATCCCAGACTAAGAGTTAAAACAGGTGCGTTTTGGCCTTAGCTCTGTCTGGCTAGTAGACTCTTGGATTAGAGGAATTCATATCACGTGGGAGCATGCTAGAACTGGAGAATTTCCTTAGATATACTGAATCACAATCTGCATTTTAAGAAAATAACTGGGTGATTCACATAGCCACCTCTAAAACTGCCTGATTTGGGAAAATTTCCTTCTCTGTCTCCACTGTACTAGGGAAATATTTATTGAATGCCCACCATATGTAGGGTGCTGGGCCAGGACTATTAGAATATACAAGGAACTGACCAATCTGGTCTAGAGTTCACATATAATTAAGAGATTTACTTTATATGTCATCAGCTACCCTCCAGAGTAGTACTCAGGGGGTTTTATTTTTGGCTGCTATAAAAGCCAATGGTAGCAATGCTAAATGAATGGGAATCCCTTTGGACTGCACTACTAACAAACCCTAAAAGAAAATCTGTTTACGCCTTTATGCTACATTCTTCCAAACCTTCTGAGTACAAAAGCAATCAGCAGTTGCCTGTAATTACTGTGTCACGTGGATACTACTGACTTCACATTGTCCTTGCTTACATCATCGTGTGACTTTAGAGAAAAATAATTATCACTGCAGGCCAACACAGGTAAGTAGGAAATCCAGAGGAACAGTGCTTTCTATACTCCAGCAGATCTGGAGGGCAGAAAAGCAGGAGGAAGGAGAAATCTGGTCCAGTATAGTTTGGAAAGGCATAAAACCTAACTAAATTTTATAAAGATTAGGCAAAATGAGCATCACTTTATTCCCCATATTGGAGTCTGCCAGTTCAAAAGGAATCTTATGTTCTAGATGAGTTATTAGTAGAGTATACAGGCAAATGGCTCTTGAAATGTATACATGAATGATACAATTTTGATATGTAATGGGCTCCCTGTAGAATGTCCCAAACCCTGCAGCCTGTTTCTCCAACAACCTAAAACTCACAGGTATGTGTTCTGTTAAGTTTGGCTCTAAAATGACTTTTATTATAAACTTAGTGACATGTTTCCATGGGGAAAAAAAATTTTAAAACACAGAACTGTAATTTTTTAGGTAAGAAGAAACTATGATAATGCTATCCCAATCCCACAGTGGGTATCTTTAGGCTGGAAATGGGAATGCATTTGGAGTGCTTTCATAAATATGTTGTCACTGTCCCTCACCTGGATTATATTCTATGGCTTTCCTCATATGACAGGAAAAGGCTCCAAGATCTGTGACAACAGGAGCTGTGTCTCTCTTATTCATCTCTCTTTTTACAGCATTTAGTATGGTCTTTGGCACACATATAATTGTTGAAAGAATGAGTGAATCAATGCAACCACCTCAAAAAAAAAAAAAAAACCTTATAGTTATTACAGGAGGAAATCTGGTAGCATATTTCAAAGATGAAGCAGAAGTACATGGAGAAAAGTATCTTGCTCTCAAAAAGCCTACAGAGAAAGGGTGCCATCACCTCGTAGCACTTCTGAGCTTTTTCCAGTGATGGAAGCCATATGACCCCAGGTTTATGAGAACAGATCTGAAGTAGTTTTGACATAAAAACAAGAAATTGGCCAGGTGTGGTGGCTCACACCTGTAATCCCAGCACCTTGGGAAGCAAAGATGGGGGGAATCACTTGAGCCCAGGAATTCAAGACCAGCCTAAGCAACACAGGGAGACCCTGTCTCTACAAAAAAAAAAAAAAAAAAAAGAAAGAAAAGAAAATTAGCCATGTGTGGTGGCACACACCTATATTCCCAGTTACTCTGGAGGCTGGGGTGGGAGGATCGCTTGAGCCCAGGAGGTTGAGGCTGCAGTGAGCCAAGATGGTGCCACTGCATTCCAGTCTGGGCAACAGAGGGAGACCTTGTCTCAAAAACAAACGAACAAACAAAAAAAACAAGAAATTGTTTTCATCCCTCATATCCTGCAATAGCTGTTTCACATGTTATCTCTTTTAGCTTCTCAATTTTAAAGTTAAGGAAACCGAGACTCAAAGGGTTAAGCAATTTGCCTCTAGTCTAAAATAAAGTTCATAGAAGAGGCTGCACTCGGCCTAGGATCTGCTAGCTGCTAACATGGTGATATGCATGCTCTAAAAAGAATTGTGATCTTCTTAAAGAACATAGTGGCTATAATCAAAGTAAAATCCCAGTGCAAGTGTCATGGGGAACTTTGATATTATTCTCTAGATCATTTGAGTCGTAAAACTTCTTTGCTTCTCTATCCTTCCTCTCCTCTTGTATTCAAAATATTTTAGACAGATTTATTGGCCCTGAAATGGATCTAAGCTGACCATTGCTTTACAGCCTATAATCCTAGGGATTAAAACTTGGGTGAGTTCCTTTTAAGATAAACCAGGTAAAACCCCAGAGACAGCCTCTTCCATGTCCATCTAACTGACTGCTCTTCAGATAAATTTCTCCTACATTTTAAATAAGCCATTTTTTCATTTAGTCTGAATCACTAATGCAGGGAGTCATGGCTAGAAGCGGGAAGCTGTGGAGGTGCCCAAGAATTGAATCTGCAAAAAGTCATTAATTGCCAGAATTACTGAGCAAATTCAAAGGACCCAAATGCATTCGCTCATGAGGGCAATTTGCTTCTAGGAAATTGGGAGGAGAGAGGGGTCACTGAAGCCAAAGCCACAGAGAGGATGACAAACAGGATAAGGAAAAGCAAGAAGGCAGACCTTTCAACTCTGTCAGCATCAAAGATTCAGACCCAAGAAAAACGCTTATAGAAAAGGCTTTGCCTATAAACATGTTGATTTACTTTCTATTTGGATGGATTTCTAAATTTTCCTGGAAAGTCCAGGTTATTGAAAATAACTGCACTGCCAGTGTCTCTTGGTTTAAAGGTCTGCTAAAAATTCTACAAAAAACCTAGCAACAAAAGCCTTGAATGTCCCAACATATTTCATCTGTCTCATCTTAGAGGTTTCACCAACACCCAAATGTCCAGCTGTTAACATGTGCAATTTATGACTCCTTCAGTGTGTCGTCCTCTTTTGGGTTCTCTGCAATGTGGGATAAGCACAGTAATAGCTGTCCCCTACATAAGAAAACCATTTATTTAAAATATCACACAGGATAAAGGCAGAGTTACAAACACTGCAAGTCTGTCAATTCCACTCACTGATTTTCTTAGCTCTCTCCAGCCGGCTATCATCTTTCATGAAGTGCCAACTAGCAACAAAAATACTGACTTGTGTTACATCAAAAAGGTTTTTTTTGGGGGGAAAAAAAAGGCAAAAAGTCACTGTGTTAGTCTTTCTTTTTACACTGCATAGTCCTAGTTCTATTTCAGAGCATTTCATCCAATGGCCCATCTCTGTTCCCACAAACACCTTATTAAGTATTATTTTGACTTCTTTAAGCTGGATTTTTAAAATTCATGTCCCTGGAAGAAGTGGTCCCTCTGGGGGGGAAAAAATCACAATTTCTCCTTGTGATAAATGATTATTACATTCACTGCATTTAACAAACACATCATGTCAGTAGTCTAGCTCAGGGGAAAATCACGAATTAGGTAAGCTGTAGTCCTTGTCTCAAGGGATTCAGACTCTCAAAAGAGAAGATGGGCATAGGGGTACTGTCACTTAATAATCTTAGTCATAACAGCAAAAATAACAACACATTGTGAGACAGTAAAATACCACTCAATCTGCTTACAAAATAGAAAGATACTTCTGCCTTTAATCAGATCCATTTACAGGTGGGGCTGACTTTGTTCGCCTGTGACCTACACAGTGACACTGGAGCCCTGTCTTCTCAGAAGGGTGCCATGCTTGGTTCAGTGCTCTGCTGTGTCTTGAAATCCTGAACAATTTTTGAACAAAGGGTCCACATTTTAATTTTGTGCTAGTTCCTGTACATTGGTAGTTGGTCTTGCTTGCAGGTTAAAACCTGCACATCTTAGTCTCACTGGCTTAGGAACACCTTCCTTTCATATTAGTTCCTATGGTTAAATGAGAAACCCTGGAGGCAGAATAGTGAATGTTACTCGTCCAGTACAGCCTCCAGTTGAGATGGCAATTTCCTCCTTATTGAACAGGCCTGCTGTGAATGATACTGTTGATCTTCCCTGGATGGCATACCCCTTATCATATATATCTTAGACCTTTGGAGTGGATAGAGAACATCTAGGCCAAAGGACCCATTTTGCAGGTGAAGAGCCAGGACATTTGGGTGACTCACCAGAGAATGAACAGTTAGTTCCTGACAAAGAGGGTAAAACCAAGGCCAGTGCTCTTTCAACCACTGGAAATTCTATTTGAATGAGTCTGACAAACTAGGGCGGGAGTTTGTCTGCCTAGCCTATTACCTTAAGTAGGCACCTGTTCACAATGCCTGGCATGTAACAAATATTTGGTTCAATGCAGGCATGGACATATGCATGAGCAAATACAAAAGGTAATAAAACAACAAATTATGTTCCACTAGGCACAGAATCTTAAACTTTTTAGTTGTTAGTTTACTTAACGAGCTTCAAACTTTCTCAAAATCTTCAATATTTTTTATCTTTCAAGGAAAGAATGCTGTTCTGAAAAAAATACCAAACAGAGAATGAAAAATAATTATGATAATGATAATCACAGCAGTAACATTTACCTGGAACATAGCAATCGAAGAAGGCTGAGAGATCTTGCTTGCAACTGGTCCAGATATCACATCCAATAATTTCCACTGGATGTGATATCTGAAGCAATGACTGGAAAAGTGTATGCGCAAAGCCTGTAGGGTTTTTGACATGTCAGTCAGTATTTTAAAAAATAAAAAATAAAAAAGATTAAAACACTACACTGCAGAATAGGATTTTTTTTACTTGTAGAGAAAAGTAAAATTAAAACCATTTCCTTACGGACCAAGTACTTAAGACACCGATGAAAAAGGGCATGAAAAGGCCAAGGACCTTGAGTTCTGTGCCCACTAAAACAAACAACCCAAAAGCCCACGGCCAAATAGAAAACAGAAATAACTGAGCCCAGGTTGATTAAATAGCTTCCCAGATAGTGGATCGTTTACATTAAATCTGAATCCTTTCTGATTCTTAGTTTCTTTAATTCGGGTGATAATGAAGACACACATCTCCTAAGTTGCTGGAAAGAGCAAGTGAGTTCATTCATGTACAGTGCATGGAAGAGTGCTGGATGTACAGTAAGTGCTCAATAAATATTTTCTGTCTATGGGCTAAGCCTGACCAAGCAGTGCCTGCAACACTGAGCTCAAGGAAGAAATACTACAAGGAAGGTAAAGAAACACACAGGTAGTAGAGAAACTAACATGAGCTCAAAAAAGACGAAAAGATGATCCACAGGCAGAAGGCTAAATCATAGGAAGTGTCACCTCTGAGTGCTTTCCTCCTCCTCCTCACTCTGGCGCAAATATGATACGAGCACTTCCTCCATGCTCTTCAATGTGAAAGACATCAGAGACACAACAGAAAACAAAAGACATCATCTGCCCATCGCCATGCTCACAGACTAGCGATTGGGAGCTTAACATTTTTTGAATGAATGAACCAATGAAAAATAGTGCCCTCCTCTTCCAAAATCAAAGAATTATAAGCAGGCTCAATAGATTTTTCTAGTAAATCATCATGCCAGATTCCCCATTACTGCTTCTATTAGGGACACAGGGGATGAGACTGAAGGAGTGTGTCAAAGGTGAAGATCTTCCCAGAAATTCCTACCTATAAAGCTTTTACATCCGGATTAACATGCTTCTCTAAACGTGCATATCTATCTGTATATGGGTATGTATCTCAAAAGGGGTATCTATCGGTAATGTGTTTCATAGAAAAGTGTAAGAGCAGTTGGGTGCGGTGCCTCATGCCTGTAATCCCAGCACTTTGGGAGGCCGAGGCAGGCAGATCGCCTGAGGTCAGGAGTTTGAGACCACCCTGGCCAACATAGTGAAACCCCATCTCTACTAAAAATACAAAAATTAGCTGGGCATAGTGGCAGGTGCCAGTAATCCCAGCTACTTGGGAGGCTGAGGCAGGAGAATTGCTTGAACCTGGGAGGTGGAGGTTGCAGTAAGCCAAGATCGCACACTGCACTGCAGCCTGGGTGACAGAGAGAGACTCCATCTCAAAAAAAACAAAACAAAATAAAACAAAACAAAACAAAACAAAAAGAAAGAAAGAAAGAAAGAAAAGAAAAGAGAAGAGGAAGAGCTTGCCAAATGGGTGATCTTGTCATTGATCAAGAAGTGCAAGACTACCTATCACTCACTGTCATCCCAACCAGTGGGACCAGTCAACATCTTTCTTGAGATATTCAGACCTCAAGAAGAAATGAAGTACCAAATGAAATGTGGGGGGCGGAGGGGTGGAGAATGACAAGTGTCAGCCATCATTTCTCCCCAGGCTATGAAGACAGGCTTAAGCAACTAAATGCAAATTAATTACTTTATTCATATATATATATATAAAAAAATTAGGACATTTACACACATAAGCAAGATTCAAAGACATAAAGGCTTCTCCAGTTGGAACACTGTAGCTTATCTCTAAATATCCACATCTGGTCAACCCCCATCCCCAAAAAAATCATTTCTAAAAATGGATCAGTGCTAGAGTGATGTGGGAGAGAAGAGAGTGTGATGGTGAAGCGTCCATCAAGTTTTAAATATATATTTCTATATTTATATAAGCAACATGACAAGTTGACAAAGTCCTTTCCAACAGGCAGACAGATTTGTCAGAGGCGTTTGAACCACAGTGACTCCATCTTGAGTGGGGGCTGGGTAAAATAAGGCAGAGACCTACTAGGAGGCTGCATTCCTGGAAGGTTAGTTGTGCTTAGTCATAGTGCAAGATAGGAGGTCAGCACAAGATACAGGTCACAAAGACCTTGCTGATAAAACAGCATGCGGCAAAGATGCCAGCCAAATCCCACCAAAACCAAGATGGCAACAAAAGTGACCTCTGGTCATCCTCACTGCTCAATTATGCGCTAATTATATTGCATTAGCATGCTAAAAGACACTTCCTCCAACGCCATGACAGTTTACAGATGCCACAGCAATGCCCAGAAGTTATCCTATATGGTCTAAAAAGGGGAAGAACGCTCAGTTCCAGGAACTGCCCACCCCTTTCCTGGAAAACTCATGAATAATCCACCCCTTATTTAGCACATAATTAAGAAATAACCATAAAAATAGGCAACCAGCAGCCCTTGGGGCTAGTCTGCCTATGGAGTAGCCATTCTTTATTCCTTCACTTTCCTAATAAACTTGCTTTCACTTTACTCTATGGAGTCGCCCTGAAATCTTTCTCGCACAAGATCCAAGAACTCTCACTTGAGGTCTAGATGGAGGCCCCTTTCCAGACATGGATACATTTCCTGTATGTACTCAGACACACATGCATATGCCCTGCAAAGGAGGGATGCTTAGAAACAAACAAACAAACAAAACTGATAAATTAGCAATTGACAAATCTTTATAAATTATACACTACAATGACATATATGATGTGTGTGGGGCGGGTGGGTGTATGAGAGAGGGAGGGAAGGAGGAAGAGAAGGAGATGGAAAAGGGGAAGGTGGGAATAAGAGAGGGGAAAACCAAACACCTAGGCATGGTTATTGGCTACACATTGAGCTGGCTGTTTTACCAAGGTTATCAGTCTTTCAGAGATCAAATAAAATGATATGGAGAGAACGAGTGTATCTATTTTCAAAAATATGCTTCCAAAGATGCCTGATGCCGGACATGCCGGTGGAGAATAGCTGCATGATGCAAAATCCCATTACTTTATCATATCCATCTATGTTTTAGGTATATTCCTTTCCCGGAACATCATAGCCCTAAAAGTCACTCAAGGTTTCTATTGCAGCTAAGGTCAGAATTCTAAAGGTGTGCGTTCACTCCCTCTGGGTCCTAGATTTTTGATTACTTGAAATGTTCTGTTTGCAAGTCGAAGCGGTGAGTCTCAAACTTAAGTAACTATGGACCATATATGAAGAAGAAAATGCCCATGTGAAAAATAAGTCAAGTGAATGCATTTACTTTATTTTTATTGAAATGTAATTTATTATGCACAAATACAAAATTTTTAAAACAAAAGCAATTTAAATTATTTCAATTCGAAATTACATAGTTTTACTAAAACTCAATTGTCCATATGGAGTTTTGCAGTAGAAAAATAACATCTGAGGCCATGTATTTGAGGGTTTTGGGGGTGATTTAACTTCTAAGTGTTATAGAGTGTCTATTTACATAAGCATGAAAACTATTGAACAGAAAAGTTATTAGGAACTTCAAAGCTTTGCTTGCAGGTTAAGGATAATCAGAATTCAACTTAACCAAATGCCGGCCAGGGAGCAATCCCTTCATACTGATTTTACAGACTGACTTGGTAAATCTGAAAAGATATTTTGTTCACAGGAAGACTAGTTTTGAGGAATTAAAAACTGCATTAAATGGCATCTAAACCAATTACTGAGTCTGGGGGCAGGAAGGGAAATGCTATACCATACAACTGCTAAGACTACTTCTAACAAATGTAGGAGGCTGTTATGTAAAAATGGGAATCCCACTCAAAACATAAACATAGTACTGCCTGCTTGCCAGGGTTCTTGAGTCTGCCCACACCTGACTGTCCCACACTCACTTCCCTCCACCCCTCTTTTTTCTATTCAAATACTGCAAAAATCTTTTGGATTTCCTGAGCCTTCATTTTAGCACGTGCCAATTATAGGAACATACATGCACAAAGTTAAGAAATCCATGGCTTTGCTTAGCGCTAGGTTCATCGAGATGACCCAGAAAATACTTGCATGACTGTTCTTAATTTGATTATAATCAAAATGAAAATGTAAAGTAAAAGAGAGCTTGGATTTCCATCCATGGACAGCCAAACTCCAGTCAGTGAAGCCTAGAGCTGACTGCCAGGGCAGCACTCAGAGTGGCTGAGTAACCTGTCCAAGGACACCCAGAGGGGATGCAAACCTAGCATGCTCCTAACATCTTCCCCATGCTCTCTCCATCCTAGCCATACTGGTCTTCTTCTGTTCCTTGAAGAAAGCTCTCACCTGCCTCAGGGCCTTGGTACTGGCTGCTCTCTCTCAGTGGTATGTTCTTCCCCAAACCTCCCAAGACTGGCCCTATGCTACACTCACTTTTCGCCTCCAAAGTCTCTCTTGAAAAGGCCTTCTCGTCTTTTAGAACCAGTCACTTTCTAGCATTCATGGAACTATCTTAAATCTCTGCCACAGCTCTTATCAGTCTCAAGATGTTCTACTGGGGTGTTGTTTTGTTTTGGTTTTTTGTTTTTGTTTTTGTTTTGGTTTATTTGAGATGGAGTCTTGCTCTGTCGCCCAGGCTGGAGTGCAGTGGTGTGATTTCAGCTCACTGCAACCTCTGCCTCTCGGGTTCAAGTGATTCTCCTGTCTCAGCCTCCTGAGTAGCTGGATTACAGGCACATGCCATCACGCCCAGCTAATTTTTGTATTTTTAGTAGAAACGGGGTTTCACCATATTAGGCAGGCTGTTCTCCAAATCCTGACCTCAAGGGATCCACCGGCCTTGGCCTCCCAAAATGCTGGGGTTACAGGCACTCTCAGATGTTTTAATCTACGTCTGCAAGTGATGACAGCTATGGCAGAGATTTGATTGGCAAGTTTATTTATTCTCTGTCTACTTGAATATAAGCCCCATGAGTGCTGGGACCTTCTTGGTCTTATTTACTGCTATGTCCCATGTACCTAGGCAAGTCTGGCCCATTATAAATAATCAACAGACATTTGTTTAATGAACAAATGAAGGAAGAAATAGGAGGCACAGGGCACAGAAAGATGATACAAGTGCCCCTCTATTTAATCCAGTCCACTACCCTTCCTCTGAATGCTTCATATCATGTTGCTTGTTTTGCTTTGTTTTCAAACAAGTCCAGACGCCCGCTCACAGGGGCCGCTGGTGGGCTCCTGCTGCCCAGCCTTGCTCCAGGTGAAGATGCCCTCTTCACAGAGCAGTGGATCCTCCCCTCCTGGCTCCAGCTCTAGGAGTCTCACCACAATCCCACAAGCAACACCTCTATCTCCTGCCTCAAACGCTGAACACAGGTTCTGTCTCCCATCCGGAGCCCTCCGGTGCCTTCTCCCTCAACACGCACTGCTTCAGCACAACCTTCTGATACCCTTTAGTCTGAGACACCCCTGTAAATTTTCAGAACTTCCCCTTTTCCCCACCCCACAGGCACAGGAAGAGCAGCACCAGGCTTGCGGGTTTTGTTCTCCTCCATGTGTTTCCCAGCAGCGCTTAGCAAAAAAGTATTAAACGGGGGAAAAAAAAAAAAAAAGGACTGTTTCTTGCTTTCAGGAACAGCATGGAAGAAGCATCCACGGAGGCAGAGGGACAGAACGGCCCATAGCTGGCTTTATAAGAGAAGTGGGAAGCAGGCGCGGTCCGAACGCTTCTGGTAGAGAAAGAGGGTTGAGTCTGGGGATCCTGCTTGCATGTTGCAACAGGCCCCCAGGGCTTCGGCGCAGACCAGGACATGCTGTCCCATTGATGTGCTCTGTGGAAGCTCCTCTGCAGGCAGTTCTTACTGGGGAAATTCCCTCCAAGGAACTGTCACGCCCCCTTTCCCTTCCTTCTCATCTGGATAACCCTCTTTGCTTCCCTGTATCTCTTCAAAGGGTTCCTGCCTTTCAGGTTCTGGCTAGAGAATGAAATCTGAAATGCAGCCAGTTCACAGGAAGCCAGCCAGCTGGGTGCCCAAAGAACCCAGAACTGTTCCACACCTCAGGCTCCTTTTACAATGCAAATGGATACCTGACTCAGGCACTGTGGTACAGGACAGCAGTGTGCACGCTTCTTTTATGTATGTATTTTCTGTTTTTAAGCACAGAATCTCTTCTTCCAAGAAAATGGTATGCAGAAACTCAGGAGAGAAAACCGGTTAGGAGCAGAGGTTGGGAATCTCAAAGCCACTCCAGCCCTTTCTCCCTGAATTGATCCTACACATACATCTATCCTAGAGAATCTTAGGAATGCAGCAGAATACAGCTTCAACAGTGTCTTAAGAAAGAAAGCATGTGAGCTTTCTTATCAAGACAGACCTGGCTTGAAAATCCATTCTGTTACTTACTAAACTCCCTTGGCCTTAATGTCCTCCTTATCTCTAAAATGAGGACGTATACATCTCCTAGGATTATGGTGAGAATTAAGTGATAATGGAGGTTAAAGAGGCCTACTACCCATCTTGGGCTCTCAAGAAACAACACAGCAGCTGTAGGGACAGGAGCTAATAGTGTAATGTCCATGGTTCAGTTTGTCACACACACAGGCATTCCTCCATTTCCCAAACCCAAATCTAGAAATTCCTGGTTAGTCACCTATCACACTGGATTTTTTTGTTGTTTTTTGTTTTTGTTTTTTGTTTTTGTTTTTGTTTTTTTGAGACAGGATCTCGCTGTTGCCCAAGCTGGAGTGCAGTGACATCATCATGATTCACTGCAGCCTCGACCTCCCAGGTCCACAGGATCCTCCTGCCTCAACCTCCCAAGTAGTTGGGAGGTGTGCACCAACATGCCTGGTACACAGATATGCACCAACATGTCAACAGCACCAACAGCTAATTCTTTTTAAATTTATTTTATGTAGAGACAGGATCTCCCTATGTTGCCCAGGCTGGTCTCAAACTCCTAGGCTCCAACAATCCTATTGCCTCATTGCCTCAACCTCCCAAAGTGCTGGGATTACAAGTGTGAGCCACTGTGCCCAGCTTCCTATTACTCCTATAATCTTGTAGCATCCAAACTCGACTTTCTTAAATATTCCAATGCAAATATGTATTTCTGTAAAATTATTATTTTTATATTAATTTTTAGGTCTCTGTAATCTCTGTAATAGTCTCAACACGGACAATCACAGGTACAGAGAGAACCAGGGTTGTCAATATAGTGGAATATAAACACTAAGGGCAGGTAAAATATTTAATGAAACCAAATTATATAATATATTGCTACATTCAAAGCTCCCTGGTCCTGGTTTACAAAGAAGGAACACCAGGCAGAGGTGAATGAATGAAGTCGCTTTCATAAAATCTTGCCTTCATCTGTAGAAGGGTGTATGGTTGTTCCTCTTTCTATTCAGTCCATCAGCCCACAAAAAGCTCTGCATTTGGAAAACTGGACAAATCCCATATTCACTCAAGTAGAATGGCAATCTGACTTCGCAACATGTTTCCACTGAAATTTGTGCAAAGAAAACAAAAGGAAAGGACATTATATTCATATCCATGTTCTCCTCACCAGCAAAACCCTTGAAGACTGGAATTTCCCAGCCTGTCTTCTGAGCAGGTGAGGACCTGAGCCTATTTCAACAGCCTGTGGATCTACACTCCACAAACCCCACCGTCACAGACCCCACGAGTCCACTGGAGATTTCTCCCATCCTATATACTTTAGGAGTCAAATAAATTTCCATTGGGCAAGAAGTGTGAGTGCAGCTGCCATTTTTACCTATTAAGTTAAATATCACTATAAATAACGAATTAGAGAAGACCAAGAGAATCAGAGAGAGTCAACCTAGAACCCTGATATCACCAAGCTGCTGATGAACTTACAAACAAAATACACCACCACCACCACTTGGGAACTGTCTATCTTCTCTATTTTTAGGAAGATAAGTTTTCCTTGTTTAAACTGTGTTGAGGGGCCAGGCACGGTGGCTCATCCCTGTAATCCCAGCACTTGGGGATGCCGAGGCGGGCAGATCACCTGAGGTCAGGAGTTTGAGACCAGCCTGGCCAACATAGTGAAATGCTGTCTCTACTAAAAATACAAAAATTAGCCAGGCGTGGTCACACGCACCTGTAATCCCAGCTACTTGGGAGGCTAAGGCTGGAGAATCACTTGAAATCAGGAGGTGGAGGTTGCAGTGAGTCGAGATCATGCCACTGCACTCCAGCCTGGGCAACAGAGTGAGACTCCGTCTCAAAAAATAAATAAATAATAATAATAATAAAAAAATAAACTGTGTTGAGTTGGAATGTCTTCTAGATGCATCCCAGAGCGTTCTGATTAACCCGTTCAACCCAACATCTGCCACACAGGAGACTGAAAACACCATCATTGTACCTATTATGACTCTCTTCTTCCATCTCTATATCCCTTTGCTCCCTCTGTTATAACTTCCCCTGCCCAGTATGCCCTCAAAACCCACCATTTAGCTCATTCAAATACCTTTTTTAGATTTATGCTTGTTTGGCATTTTTTCCCAGAGTGGCTGTATGCATTTAATATGATTAACAGCTTTAGTCATTAAACAGCGTTTCTTTAAGAGGATTGCACGAGATTACCCTTAGGGTCTTGGGCTGAAATCGTTGCACTTGTACACAGCCAATGTAGGTAATGGAAGTTCATCATAATGTAACAAGTTCACTCAGTACTTAATATAATCGACGACACAACCCATAAAAATATTCTTCCTAAACTAATCAAATCATTAAAATGTCAGCTTCTACACAGACGCTCCATGGCACTCCTGCCCCTGGCCCAGATTCAATTCAAATGGAATTTTGCTGAATCGCCCTGATTTATGAAGTCTGTGTTTCTTCATCCTGCCCCCCCTCCCTGTTGCTCAACTCTGCTGCTTGAATATAGTTGTCCCAGCAAGCAAATAAACTGGCTGGAAGCCACAAGCCATGACACAAAGCAAGCTCTTGTCAAACGGTTTCCTTATTAGCTGTTCACATAGAATAAAGACTGTAAGGTTTTCCCCTGTACCCAACATGTTCAGAGCATTTTCCTATTTGTTGGAAATCTGAGATCAGGAAGAAAAATAAATCTTACGCACTACATGCCAGAGAGAGAGCACTGGATTCAGTGAAGAGAAGGATAAAAAGAGTGTGTGAATGTGCGTGTATACACACATTGCAGCCTATGGTTTATTAACAGGGAGTAATTACGACAATTGCTTCCTGTGGGTCTGTAATCAGCCTGGTATTTCTCAAGGCACTCTATTGGAGCACTGCTTACTCTAGTCACAGATTGCCTGAATATTCTCCAAAACAAAACTGATAAAAATAAACAGCTAATTTTGAGGACATTCACTTTTGAAACTGCAGTACCAGACACCTCAACAGGAAATATCTCGTTTGTCCCACACTATTCCAAACCCAATGCTTCACATTCGCACACTTCCTCTACAGAGATCCAAAACAGTTTCTAGACTGCCGTGCTATCCACTATGGTAGCCTTTATCTAGCCCCATGGAGTGACTTCAATTTAATTAAAATTAAACAGGCCGGGCATGGTGGCTCACGCCTGTAATCCAAGCACTTTGGGCGGCAAAGGCACGAGGATCATTTGAGGTCAGGAGTTTGAAACCAGCCCGGCCAACATGGTGAAACTCTGTCTCCACTGAAAATACAAAAATTAGCTGGGCATGGTGGTGGGGACCTGTAATCCTAGCTACTCAGAAGGCTGAGGCAGGAGAATTGCTTGAGCCTAGGAGGCGAAGGTTGCAGTGAGCAGAGATCACACCATTGCACTCCAGCCTAGGTGACAAACCGAGACTCCATCTCAAATAAATAAATAAATAAACAAACAAACAAAAACAAACAAACAAAATTTAAAAGTCAGTTTCTTAGTCAAACTAGCCACACTTTGAGTGCTCCATAGTCCCATGTGGCTTATGGCTGGAACACTGGACAATAAAGATAAAGAATATTTCTGGCATCACAGAAAGTTCTACTGAACAGCTGTATAATCTATAGCATAACATATCTTCAAATGGAAGGGTCAAAAATAGCTGAGAATGAGCAGTTATTTTTCTTTACAATGGTGAAAAGGAGTGTGCCAATCTCTACAACTGTTAAAGGAGGCATACTCATAATTTTTATTTTCCAATAAGATAAATTTGGACCCAATGCCCACCGGCATTTTTATCATAAGTGTTACCACATAAGCATAAAATAATCAAAGAAATTCAGGAAATATTTATTGAATAATCACTATTTAAAAAGCACGCCATCCTAGCACATATTCACTGCCTCAGCTCCCACAGAAACCTTTTGGGCATCTCAGTACATCCCAGGCAGTCACGGCCATTTGCCATTCCCAAATAAGTTATAATCTCATGTCCCTTCCTTTTATGTTTCAAGCTGTTTTTTTTTTTTTCCCATTGGAAGCCTCCCTTGCCTGTAAAAATTCAAAGCCTCACTCAAATGCCACCTATTCCATGGACTGTCCCCCAGCCCCGTAAGAACTGGCCCATCAATAATAGCATTCATAACAATAGCTAACATCTGTGAATGTGTGTCAATTTATACTTTACACAGACAGTATCTTATTTAATCCTCACAGACAACCCTATGAAGCAGGTACCACTGTTGTTTCCATTTGAAGATGAAAAATAGTGACCGGACACGGTGGCTCATGCCTGTAATCCCAGCACTTTGGGAGGACAAGGCAGGTGGATCACCTGAGGTCAGGAGTTTGAGACCAGCCTGACTAACATAGCGAAACCCTGTCTCTACCAAAAACACAAAGTTAGCCGGGCATGGCAGTGCGCACCTGTAATCCCAGCTGCTGGGGGTGCTGAAGCAGGAGAATCACTTGAACCCGGGAAGCGGAGGTTGTAGCAAGCTAAGATTGCACCACTGCACTCCAGACTGGGCAACAAGAATGAAACTCCATCTCAGAAAAAAAAAGAAAAAAGAAAAATAGTGAAGGTGAGAAAATTATATTACTTGCCTGAAGTCCCACAACTAATAACTAATGGAGCTGGAATTTGACCTCAAGGCCCTCTAACTTCAGATACCATATTCTTAACTCATGTCCTGTGCACTTCTTTTCTTGTGGTGCATATCCTTTATTCCTTTCATTATTGTGAGTTGTGCACACATCTGTCTCAATCTCATCTCCTTCCCTTGTCAATTCCTTGAATGCAAAAACCACATCTTATTCGCTTTTGTCCTCACCCAGCACACAATAAATAGAAAAGAAGAAACAGAAGATTATTGAGAAAATGAATCAATGAATGAGTGCTTCTATTTGGCTATTGGATTGTGGCTGTAACTTGCAGAATCTAGTTCTAGAACAAACTGGGACATGGTGGCCCTTTTCCATCCCCTGGCATGATTCTTGGGTACACCATTGATGTACCTGTTTTCCTCCGAACAATTTTCACCATTACATCAGTAAGTCATGGCATTCAATGGCACAGGCCAGGATTTACCAACTGTCAGATTCTGAGTGGCAGCCAGAATGTCATCCAAGAAGTAATACTTGTTTCAAGTCATCTATCCTAGGACCAAGCCCATGTGGACAGCAGATGACAGCAGGCTACCTGCCCGGGCTGGTGGGTGAGATGATGTAGAGACTGGCATCCAGGGGAGCAGGTGGAAGAAAATGCTGGCACAGGGAACCTGTGGTGTAATCTCAATGGCTATGGAATTCTGGGCGGGGGGAAAGGGTGGCAAGCTGAGCTAGCATTCCTGGAAGAGCCCCCCATATCTGGAAGGCTTGAAGAAACATTCCCACAGGGCTAAAAGCACTAGGCATCAATGCAGTATGTTCCAGCTCATTTCAATTCAAACGACCTTTACTAAATAGCTACACAGGGAGAACCCTGGGGTCTGGGGAGTAGCTATTTAAAGGTGAATTAAAACACGCTGTACCCTCAAGAAACTCATTAGTCTAGCAGGAAGCCAGACATTAAGCCAATCCACAGTGATACAAGGTGATCTTGATAAGGCCTACAATGAGGCACAAGAAGACTCAGGAGATGATAACATCATTAGTTCAGAATGAGAATTTCTGGTCTGGGAAAAACTTAATAAAATTGAAATCTGCCTAGGTCTTGAAGGATCAGTAGGAGTTTGACCTGTGGGTACAATGGAAGCTGCTGGCATCCTGCGCCTATTCCTTTTATTGATCAGTGCAGTCACCTCCAGGCTGCTGGGATCCTTGCAGGGCAAATGCCTGGGTAATTACCTACCCCCACCCAAGGCAGCCTACAGCCAAGTACTGACTGATATGAAGGTCTCCATGGGGCCATATATGCCATTCATGCTGCAGATTCCCCAGGGGTTAAGGCTGAGGTTGGACTTCAACTAGACCCACATCCTTCCCCAGCTTCCTGCCCTGCCCTAGCCTGTTTCTCACATTCCTTTACTGACTTCTATAAAGAAATCTCTTTCAATAAGTCACTTGCATGAGAATCCCCGTCTCAGGACTCCTCTAGGGAACCCTACCTAAGTTAGAGGCAAGTGGGGAAGCAGCAACCAAACTAGAGAGATTGTCACGTGCAAGCGATCCAGGCATGGATATCTGGTGAATGCCAGCAGTCTACCAAGTATCATGTTAAGAAGTTCAGATCTTTATTATGCAGGCAATACGCAGCCACTGGACAGTTTAGAAGATGATAAGAAAATCGGAGTTCCTAAGCTGCAAAATTTTAAAGCAGGGATTTTGCTACTATAACATATGGAGGGGAGAATAGGCTAGGCCCATAGTTCAGAAAGCTGGTGGTCTGTGCAGCCTCCAGTAAGGCTGGATCTAAGGTAGTGAGAGTGGAACCTGGAAAAAGGGTAAATTCAACAGGGGCAGAAAAAGCAACACACTTTGCAAAGTAGTCAGGAAGGCAAACCCAGGCATTTACCACACACAGCGCAGAAAGGGTTGATCATGAATGAACATTTTTTCAGCCCAAACCACATCCAGTCTTCTTAAGAGACCTGGCACAGAAGAGCTCTGTTCGTATACATAGCACACCCTCATGTTAAATCCTTGGTTATTCCAGAATGGATCCTTCAAAAAGTTTCAAACACAAAATTCACTGTCACTGTTCTTCAAGTGACCACTCATTTTATAATAAAAACATGAGGCAGAAATCACAACTTCAAGTCTCCTGCCATCCAGTTTAAGACCTACAGGCAAAACGTACAAATGGCTAGGCAGCCTCACCCCTCTTGCTGTGTCACTCCACACTGTGAATGCCATCACTGTCTGTGCCTGTACTAATGCTACACTCCTAGTTCTACAAGTGGAATGCACAGCATCATCCTATTTTCAGATGGGACAACTGAGGATCAAAGTAAGTTGTTCAAGGAGTTATAGGTCTAATTGTCTCCAACACCTATGACCTTCTCATCACCTGCTGCTACCGTCTTAGCCAGAGTAATGTCCAACCTCATTAATTTTAACATGGAGGACCCGTGCATATATTAAAATCCAATTCTTCAACTCTTTAAACTCAGCTCAAGCTTCATTCCTTCTATTAAGTCTGTATCCCAGATGAATCAGACCTTTTGCTGCATCCTCATTGTACCTGCGTACACAGACCACAATTGCACCACCTATATACTTGAGGCATACATTTATCATAACTCCTCTGGGTTTCTTCCTTATGAGACTATAATGATATAGGGGAAAGGCAGACCTGGCCCCTGTCTTTATATCCCCAGAACCTAGCACAGAGGCTGGTAGGAGTAAATGATAAGAAAACTATACTCAAGGCCAGGCGCAGTGGCTTACACCTGTAATCCCAACACTTTGGGAGACCGAGGCGGGTGGATCACCTGAGGTCAGGAGTTCAAGACCAGCCTGGCCAACATGGTGAAACCCTGACTCTACTAAAAATACAGAACATAAGCCGGGCGTGGTGGCAGGTGCCTGTAGTCCCAGTGACTCAGGCGGCTGAGGCAAGGGAATCACTTGAACCCGGGAGGCAGGCGGAGGTTGCAGTGAGCCAAGATCACACCATGGCACTCCAGCCTGGGCAACAAGAGCGAAACTCCATAAGAGAAAGAAAGAAGGAAGGAAGGGAGTGAGGGAGGGAGGGAGGGAGGAAATAATACTCAAATATCCAACAAGTTCCGTTGAATTTTTTTTAACATTCTTATGTAATAAAAATTACACTTGATATACACTAATGCTACAATCCTAATTCTACAAGCTGAATAAATTGGATGGCCCAGGGTCTACTCCCAGCCCTGACATGTAGCAGTCAAAGTGATCCTGGGGAAATACGGAGCTTCTTGGACCCATAGATTATTGGCACATGAAGTCACTGGGCGAGAAACTCTCAAACAACTTTTTGAATACAAAACATCTTGTTGCTACTTACATTTATACTAAAACAAAATAGTCCATATCCAATTTGCTAGTAGCTCTTTCAAATGGATGTTTGTGAAAACATTCATGTAGAAGCCTTAAGAAGTTTAGCCAGAAAGCCTAACTACTTTCTTCTTTATAGAGTATTTGCTAAGGAAGCATTTATTTAGGCATTTTAAAAAAATGGTTTTAAGTCTTTAATGTAAACATTGCCTGATAATGGCAAGAGTAGGGGTAAACAGACACTACTACAAACTGCTAGTAAGAAAATAAATTGGGAGGTATTTTGTGGAAGGCAATTTGACAACTTATCCTATGGAAATACCTGAGGAGGCCTGTAAAGAAATGCTATGATTATAATAGTCACAGCACTGGTTATAACAATGTATATTGCAACCAAATGACATACAATTATTTGATAAATTACAGTACATTTATGCAAAGAAATACTATATAGTCACATACAAAAAAATGTATTTATACAAGTATATTCAGTAGAATGGAAACTGCCTAGAGTAGACTGCTGGGTGAAAGAAGCACTTTAGGAGGTAGTGATGATATTCTTGCAAAAGAAAGTATGTGTGTGTGTTTGCACGTACATGCCTGTGGTGTACATATCAGCATATGAGCATACAGATCACAATCACCAAGAATATCTGAGAGGTAAAATTATGAGTGATTTTAAATTTTGCCATTGATATTACATGTGTAATAATATACATGCATACTTTGTTTCTAGCTTGTCATATGAAATAACCTTTAGATATTGGGGCAGGAAGTAGGTAGCTAGGATGTGATATTCCCACCTCCTTTGACAAGTGTGCTGGTTACTTAGGCCTCATTCTTCTAGTGTCATTCCTCCTTTGGTTGCAGGGTAACCTATGCCAGGGCCCCAGCAGGTACTCCTGGCAAACCTCACCAAGCTATATGGTTTCACCCTCCCACCCCCCACCGTCTGCTCCATAGGCTGCTCTCTGCTGTCTAGTTTCAACTGCCTTTCTCAGAAACTCTCATTTCTGTATGAAAGACACAAGAGAGATCAAAAGCGTGCGGCGGGTTTTATCTGTTGTCTCTCTCCTAATTCTACTTTTAACTACTGTAAAAGAAATGGAATCTGGCGGGGCATGGTAGCTCATGCCTGTAACCCCAGCACTTTGGGAGGCACAAACAGGCAGATCACTTGAAGTCAGGAGATCAGCCTGGCCAACAGGGTGAAACCCCTTCTCTACAAAAAATACAAACAAACAAACAAACAAACAAACAAAAAACCCTAGCTGGGCGTGGTGGCGGGCACCTGTAATTCCAGCTACTCAGGAAGCTGAGGCAGGAGAATGGCTTGAATCCAGGAGGCAGAGGTTGCAGTGAGCAAGACTGTGCTACTGTACTCCAGCCTGAGCCACAGAGCGTCTCCAAAAAAACAAATAAATAAAAAGTGAAATCAGTGAGTTAATGCCCCAGAGGCGGTATATATTGTCCCAGTGCTCCATTAATTTTAACTTAATTGTTCTGGTGCTACTCTTTAGAGCCATTGATTTAGTATTTGTTTCTGATTGATGAATGTGAAAGAGTGAACATTCTTATTAGATAACAGGTTTGCCCGGCTATGACCATACTCTGCACAGAAGACTCTATGTAGGCATGACACACACACAATAGGTTTTAAGACAGAACAATTCCATTAAAATGGGAAAAACTCAAATGTGGTTGAAATGTTTATGAAGGAAGAATACACATATTAAAATAACAGGGAATTTTCATTACTGATGCTACTTCTAAGCCTATCCCCCAAATTCAAAGCACAGCAATTATTACTGACATTGTTATACCAACAATGAAAATAATATCATCATTTCTAAGAACCTCCATGGACCAGGTCTATGTGCAGTGCTAAAAACATAGATCATCTCATTTATAGTCCCCATTTTATTGATGAGGAGACTGAGGCCTAGAGAAGTTAAGAACTAACATCACACAGCAAGTTGGTAAAGCTGGGTGTTGACGCCCACACTTGCAACCCCTGTACATCACCCTTCCTCAATCAAATCATCGGGGCCCCTCTCTGAGGCTCCATTTTAGCACTTAGAGACCCTGGTGATTTTTTAGTCTAGTTCTTTTCAAGCGGGACTTCACGGAGCCCTTGATGGCCATTTGGGCAAAGGGGGGCAAGTTTAAGGATCAGGGGACTCCACTTTCCTCTTCCAATTGAAGTGCTCTGTGGTTTTTATTTTATTTTATTTTTTTTTGAGATGGAGTCTCATTCTGTTGCCCAGACTGGAGGGCAGTGGTGTGATCTCGGCTCACAGTAACTTCCGCCTCCCAGGTTCAAGCAATTTTCCATCCTCAGTCTCCCAAGTAGCTGGGATTATAGGCGCCCATCACCGTGCCCAGCTAATTTTTGTAGTTTTTAGTAGAGATGGAGTTTTACCACGTTGGCCAGGCTGGTCTCAAACTCCTGACCTCAAATGATCTGTCCGTCTCAGCCTCCCAAAGTGCTGGGATTATAGGTGTGAGCCACCGTGCCTGGTCTGTGGTTATTTATTTCAGATGTTAGACTTGCCCATGAAATTCTACATCTACAGAATATTTGAAAACTGTCGATATACAAGATTACTGTATTATGTTTTGTTTTTGTTTTGTTTTGTTTTAGAGATGGGAGTTTCGCTCCTTTTGCTCAGGCTGGAGTGCAATGGTGCGATCTCGGCTCACTGCAACCTTCGCCTCCTGGGTTCAAGTGATTCTCCTGCCTCAGCCTCCTAAGTAGCTGGGATTACAGGCACATGCCACCACACCTGGCTAATTTTGTATTTTTAGTAGAGACGGGATTTCACCATGTTGGCCAGGCTGGTCTCGAATTTCTGACCTCAGGTGATCTCGCCTCAGCCTTCCAAACTGCAGGGATTACAGGTATGAGCCACCACGCCTGGCCTAGATTACTGTATTACTGATGAGGAAACTGTAATATCAAAAGTTAGACCGGGGTTTACAGGGTCTCCATTTTAATCTGGATTTGTTAATGAGGCATATTTGACTGTGTCTAACTCAGTTTCCCCCTTGGCATAAAGACTTGAGTAATGGTTTCTTGTTTTTGTTTTACTTTATGTCAATGCTCTAAGGGAGAACGAATAAAAGGGATTGCAAAGCACTTAGCGCACAGTAAAGTCCTACATAAGCGTTTGTGGTGTCTAATCCCAGCATCCTCCAGGGCCTGTTCCTGAAGCTGGTCACAGAGAAGGAAGGTACAGACAGGCCAGGGCCTGCCAAGACACAACCAGGGCGCTGAGCAACCTACAGGAGCACGCACGTAGCTTGGGCAAGCAAGGAAAACAGACAAAAGCGCCATCCACAAACAGAGCCAATCCTGTACAGGAGGACCAGTCGTGGGCCCCTAGCTTGTTTCAGCAAACAGCAGGCATTGATCCAGGGCAGGGTGGGAGGGCCCACGGCCTCTGAATTATTAACTTCTCCTGTTCCCACGTGGACTTCACTATCAGTGCTTACTGCCACCTGGCACCGTTGGGAGGGATTTTCCACCTTCCTGCTTGGGGAAAGTGAAACTTATGTGGAGGAATGAAACAGGATTGACTTATGGCTTCTCTTTGAAAAGGCTTCCTTCTTCCACAATTGCTTCATCTTCATTTTACAGAGGAAAACGTGGATGACTTTGAGGCCAGTTTTATGATATTTATGGGGTAGATTTTTGAGAAGTATATGGGCTACCTGAGCCAAGAATTATTATAAAGGAGCCTCCTAAGCCTGAGGCAGAGAGATCTGTTCTGTCTTGTTAAAAGGGACCACAGTAAGTTATTAATTCCACTTAGGATTTGAGGCAGAGGAAAGGGCAGACATGATTATATACAGATGTGTGTAATCCACATAAACTAGGAAATCAGCCACTCTTGTGGGTAAATACACTTGGTTCCCAGTTACAGACAGGTAAAATGTTCTGTCTCTGCAACCACGGCCAAACCATCAAGCAGTTTGTTCAGAGCTCAAACACATAAATTATATATATTTGTCATTATCCAAAGTCACTTCTTTCTTTCCTTTAATTTCTTTTGAGGTAATGTTTACATGAAAAATATACAACTGCATCCTATAATTTTTAGGCATCAATTACTGTGAATTAAACTTGATCAGCTCTATTTAAAGGGGGATGTTTATTGCTTAAGTGCTGGCACCCCAAATTGTCCTGAAAAAGCACAAATCATCGCTAAGTTCCAAAACTTTCTAAAAGTTGATGACACTTTCACCACAATCTCGTGAGGCTCACTGTAGGGTCCTTCACAGTGAGGATAATTTGGGGTTCCTAGAAAGGATGGTCAAAAGTTGCCTAACTTGCAACAATGGGAGATTAGTGTCTTAATCATTAACTTAAATGGCATTCCTGACTATTCTGTGAAGAGCATTGCCTCAAGAACAAATGATGAATAGAAAGGAAGTGATAGCCTTAATTCTTAAGGAGCTCACAGTCTAATGGGGGATACAAGATAAACAAAAGCAAGGACACAACCCTATTGGAAGCAAAAACACAGAGTGCAAGTAATTATATCTGAGTAATTAGCCTCAAGTAATACTGGGAAGGCAGGCATTATCTTAGTTTCGCTTTGGAGGTCAGCCAAAATCCCTATTCATCCCTTCCTGGGCCTCTCATTTAAGTAGGACTTTTCCCAACTGCTATCAGAGAACAAATATTTGGAGGTGATTTTTCTGCCTCCAGTGGTGATTGAGGAAATACCTGCTCCCCGTCTCTGTAATCAGTCCATTAACACCCTAGATCTTGGGGAGGTGTCTGTTTAATTTATATCCTACCTCTTTCCAAAAAAGATTTAAGATAGCTTACAGTAAATGCTCATATGCCTAGGGCAATTAAAAAAAATAAGAAATATCTAAATACATTACGGTAAGAAGAGATAGAGAAGGGTGCTCTGAAGTAGCAGCAGGTTGGTCTTGCAAGGAAGCACCAAGTTTGGTTGGAAGTATCTGGCCTGCACAGTGAGGTGAGGGGGGAAAGAAGTCATTTTGACTGCCTTTGCCAAAAAAAAAAAAAAAAAAAAAAAGGAGTAGTAACAATTTATGAGACGCTAACTTTACTTTATCTTAAATGACAGAGAACAAGGTCAACAAATGTTCACACTGCTCAAGTAGCAGGTTGTATTCTTACATTTTAGGATCATGGACCCATTCAGAATCTAAAAATGTTCTGGACCTACTTCCCCCAAAGTATACATAACCATACAACTTTACACATACCACCAGGGTTCCATGAACCTAGACTGGATACTTGTTGTGGGAGTTCTCTGTAAAGTTGAAATTTGTATAGGAAACGCTCAATATTCATTTTCACTGAATGCATAAAAGGCCTCTAGTTGAAGCCAGACAACTCAAAGTAACCCTTTGAGTGTGGTTTCTTCCTCCTGCCACATATAGCCAACGATGGCTTGCAGCCATAAATCGGAATCATTCCACTTGAAAGGAACTTCACCAAAACCCTAGTAATTTGTCTTGGTCTTCATTTTTCCCCCCTCTTTATCTTGGGACCTGCTTGCATTCTTATGCTGAGATATTTTTCCTGTTTATCTACTTATGTTTTGAGTTGTTGGTTTTGAATTCTTGGCTTTCACATATTCTGCATCTTAAATTCTCCTAATTTACTGTGTAATTAAAACACCCATGCACATTTGTTCTCAATTAATAGAGACAAATTATTCCCCAGTGGAAGACAACTCTATTCCAACTTGAAACTGGAAGGGTGGATAGGCCTGAATTTTAAATGTTGTCTAATGACTCTAATATTCTTTGTTGAGAGTATTTAGGAGATAGGTTAATGTATCCTTGGGAGACAAATATTCCAAAAATCTCATGCTCACCCTCAGAACCAGATGATTCTGCAAATTCCCAATCAATTTTCTAAATCCTTATTGTCTTAAGTATATTAGGAATTTGTTTATAAAATTATCCTCAGAAGGAAGATAAAATTAAGCTGGATAAAATAAAAGGCAGCTGAAACCAGTTAAATAGCATTTAGTTTGAAAACCAAATATTCATGTAAAATCGATGCATCCATCATAAGCCTACATACTTATAGCTTTAGAAATATTTGAGAGCATTAAAAAATCATAGTGGACCAGAAAGTTGACATATTTAAAATCTGCAGGTAAGTCTAATATCAGCACCTAGTTTGTGTGTGTATATGTACACACCCACATACACACATATATGTATATATACATGTATATATTGTATATAAATATACTGTATATGCATATTATATATTTATGTAAACATTTGGAAGTTATTCATTTAAGCTTCATTGTGAATCATTTGCAAAAAAATTACAAAATAGATTGTAATTAGAGCTCAACCATTTTATACATAAGTAATAATATGATAGAAAATACTCAACAATATAAAACCTGGTAATAAAGAGACATCTTACTAATTCAGATTTCAAAGGAATATTTAGAAAAGGAAAGAGAGAAAAAGAATCATTCTTGAGGATCTGCTAATCTGAGAAACAATCCTAAGTACTTTATTTAAGATACTTCTTTTAAGCCCAGTATCAGTCTTATTTAACAAATGACATTATGCCCATTTTTAAGACAAGATAACTGGGACTTAGGAAGGATCAGATGGCATCAAAACATTCTTCTAAAATTACTAACAAGGAGGCCAGATGTGGTGACTCACACCTGTAATCCCAGCACTTTGGGAGGCCAAGGTGGGCAGATCACTTGAGGTCAGGAGTTTGAGACCAGCCTGGCCAACATGGTGAAACCCCGACTCTACTAAGTAAACAAACAAAAATTAGCTGGGCATCATGGTGTGAGCCTGTAGTCCCAGCTACTGGGGAGGCTGAGGCATGAGAATCGCTTGAACTTGGGAAGTGGAGGTTGCAGTGAGCTGAGATGGCACCCCCGGACTCCAGCTTGGGCGACAGAGCAAGACCCCATCACAAATAATATGAAATAAAATAAAATAAAATAACTAACAAGGAAAGTTCTAGTAGGCTTGCCATAAAGTCGACAACACATCTTTGGAAAGGCCACAGACCTTTTGACCAGCAGCTATTTCAAGAAACTGATTCTCAGCTGGCTGGTTGTAAGAGCCAAATGCGATTTACACTGAGTACTTCGTTCAGGGTTCAACACACTTTACATCAGATAATGCCTGCTGTCCCCATTTTTCCTAGAAATGGGGTATGAGTCCAATCCCTGCTTATGTAAGCTCCCGCCACAATGAACTCTTACTTGGTCAAGACAGGATAACACGAGGACTAAAGGAAAGCGGCCACAATAGGAAAAAAGCTATCTTCTGCCAGTATCAGGGTCAAGTCCAAATTGTTCCTTTAGGGCTTACCCTGAAAGAACCAGGGATAAACACACTGGGGGAAGAAATGAGTTAAAAAACAGGCACAGGAAGAGATTTTTAAAAATTGGTATATTGGACCATTAGAACAGATGGACTATGAATTGTACACAAAGATGTTATTCAAGTTCACCTTGATTGTTTTACTGGGTACTCACCAGGAGCTTTCTGTAACTAGGCTGGGCATATCACCCTATCATATGTTTAACAGGTAGATTGTACTGGTTCCCCACATTGTACTCCATGGAGAAACAAAAAATTTAAAAGAAAAAGTTATAAGTTTCTATACTTATAACTAAAGAGGCAAATTACATTTTGGAGGGAGCCTTATTGAATTTTGGACCCCAAATAATGATTAAATCAATGTCAGAAATAATAATATAAAAACACATTAATTAAAAAATCTAATTGTATTTGAGATCATTTCCTTATGGAAACCTTTTCTGAGAGCTAATCAGTCCCTCTGTAAAAGCAGAAAGTGACAGAAGAGGTAATGTTTTAGAATATTATCGTGACTGGTTATTTAAAGGGAAGAACAGAAATAACTTGGCAACCGGGAGTCAATAGGAATGGAAGTCTTTCTCAAATGATTTGTATATTTTTCTACCTAAATTGGCCTCTTTACTCACCTATCTTTCACATGTTATACAAAGCCTGCTTATGAAAGTGAGAATATAGGTTCAGGGTCTCACAGCAAATGGGATAATGGCATAAGCAGACTCCTGTTTTTGTGTTTTTCTCAAAAGACATTTCATATTTTGTAATTCAGTAACCACAGCACCAATTTCTGAGATGTAAACTTGATTCATGTATTCATTCGTGCATTCATACAAACTTGACCCTTGGAACACAGGGAAGAATGAGCCATGGCTCTGCCCTCATGGAGGATACCTGCTGCCTATGGAAAAAGACAAATAACAAGAACCAAAGGAATTATGACTGTGATAGAAATATAGACAAATGACTACATACAAGCCACTCTTCTGGCTACTCTTGATTTAGAAATTATCCTGTTTATATAGACCACTTCTTCTGCTGGTAGCACACTTAGTAGATGACATGGACTACATCAGGTCTACAAGCTACAACCCAGGGCCAAATCTGGTCTGCCACCTGTTTTGGTACAGCCTGCAAGCTAAGAGTGATTTTTACACTTTTAAAGCATTGGGGGGAAAAAAAAATCAACAGAAGAATAATATATGAAATTCAAATTTCAGGTTCTTAAATAGTTGTATTGGAACACAGCCACACTCACTCATTTATGTAAGATCTGTGGCTATTTTCAAGCTACCATGGCAGAATTGAAGAGTTGTGAAAGAGACCATATGGCTCACAAGACCAAAAATATTTACTATTTTGCTGACCCCTGGTTTAGATGGTTTGGACCTTATCTAACATAAGAGTAAATTAAACCAACGTCAGAAATTATTCGTATCAGAACACATGAAAACATGGCTCCTAGTGGCTTCTAAAATAACTAATTCAGTGATTGCCCTAGGACAATCACCCAGCACACATCAGTCATGAAGAATCCTGTTTTTAAATACACATCACTACATTCTGTCTTTATTAAATAGCATACACATTACTTGTATAGGTAATAAATTATGAAATACTACAATGTTATTTGAATACAAAATTAGCATCAAATTACTTTTAAAATATAGTTGGTTTATACTTGTTCAAAAACTATTAGGCAAACATTTAGAGAGTAGTACTGCCTTCCAGGTAGCCTGCTAAACAGCAGAAAAGGGAAGATGAGAGTGTCAGTCATTTAAGGAATCTATATTTAGCAGGAGAATAGAATCAATCCTCAAAAAATGTGGTAAGACACTAGACATGGTGGCTCACACCTACAATCCCAGCACTTTAGGAGACCAAGGTGGGCAGATCACTTGAAGTCGAGAGTTCAGCTTGGCCAACATGATGAAATCCTGTCTCTACTAAAAACACAAAAATTAGCTGGGTGTGGCAGTTCATGCCTGTAATCCCAGCCACGTGGGAGGCTGAGGCACAAGAATTGCTTGAACCAGGAGGCGGAGGTTACAGTGAGCCAAGATCGTGTCAGTGCACTCCAGCCTGAGCAACAGAGTGAGACTGAAAAAAAAAAAAAGTGGATGAGAAGGCATTTCATAATAAAGCCTCAATATTCTTTTCCCTACTTTCAGTTTTGCATTGGCTTAAATGAGGTAAGCCATGGAAAATGGAAGATGGATTTGTGTAGACCAAAGTAGTTCATGAATTTTATAGTAAAATAAACGTTATTCATCAACTGACATGCTATAAGCCATATTTTGTAAATGACTGAATAGTACAGCTAGAAAGCCAAATATTAAATAGCTTTTAATATTGCCAAGAATGTCTGTGTTTTAATTATCTTAATTAATTTGCCTTTCTTCTTTTCATTCACTTGCCCCACTGTGCCCAAATAACGATTCCCTCTTTTGTTGCTCAAGTCTTCCAGGGATTTGTAGACTGTTACCTTATTTTGAACTCTGACCCAGCTGGCTCCTCAGCTGTCACTCAGCCAACTATACAAATTATATATAAATATATAGTTAGATATACATATATATACATATATCTTCTATAATCTTTCCCTATAAAACCATTCAGCTAGAATAACCATGCTAGGCTGCCATTCACTGAATAAAACCTAGTGTTTTACACTGAGTAGGGATACATCCTAAAGGCTGGGACCCCAGATTATAGGAGAAATGGTCATTCTGCTCCCATGATTCTGTGAATGGTTTTACTCAGTACTGTGAGCCCCAGTGAAGCAAACAGCCTAATCAAGTTCCTCTCAGCTATTCTGCTTTCTCCACTCCACCTATCTCATATCTAATCTGTGGGTCACACTTATGGTGACAGTGCCACCCTGGAAGCCTCAGATGCTTATGACTCAATGTGCCAAACGACCAGCCCCAAATTATCGAGAGTGAATGATGCCTCTGCTCCCACTTCAGATTAGAGTGTGTTATGCAGCCATGTAGTTGGATCATCCCTGCAACTGTTTATCACCTCTCCCATTCTTTAACATTTCTTATAAAACCAATAGATTATAATGCCTTCAGTATTGTCATAATAATAACACA
The DNA here is from genome assembly GCF_047675955.1 of Chlorocebus sabaeus. Lineage (NCBI taxonomy): Eukaryota > Metazoa > Chordata > Mammalia > Primates > Cercopithecidae > Chlorocebus > Chlorocebus sabaeus. The sequence goes on from NC_132911.1 coordinate 121,715,592, forward strand.
TACGATGTATTAACAAATAAACTCGCCTGTAGTCCCAGCTACTCAGGATGCTGAAGCACAAGAATCGCTTGAACCCGGGAGGCAGAGGTTGCAGTGAGCCAAGATCGCGCCACTGCACTCCAGCCTGGGGGACAGAGCAAGACTCCATCTCAACAACAACAACAAAACAAAAACAAAACAAACAAACCAAAAACTGTTATTTACTGAAAGTTTATTATGTGCCTGGCACTGTCTTGCATGCTTTATATGTATTAACTCATACAGTTCTCACAATAATCTTATTAAGTGCCATTATTATCTCCACCTTACAACTAATAAAACAGGCTGCAGTAATCCATTTCTGGTCTAGTTCTTCCTTTCTAGAAGAATCTCCCCTGTATATCTCCTCCCCTCCCAGGGGCTGTTTGCTTGGGCAACTAATGGAAGCACAGCTCTGACTGCCCCTCTGGATGGTCCTGACTGCCCTGGCCATCCAGGGTACTGCTCTTCTGCCAGTGAATGATTTAAACAGAGAGGCAGAGAGGAAGTCCGCTAAGGGGTTCCAAGAAAGTCTTCTTGCTCCTAAGAGAAGACCCAAGGAGGAGACTAGAAGTTGCCATGCTCTGATGTGATGTCTACAGCTGTCTTGCCCCCATAAGAAGTCCATTTGTGACCCCAACTGGCATGGTGAGATGGCAAAGTGAAGAAAAGTAAAGTCCCTAAAACTCTGGGGATATGACTGAGCCATGGACTGAGCCAACTCTGAAGCTCCCCTCCTACTCTATTCATTGTTATATAGATTATATATGTCCTTGCTAAGTGATGCAAACAATGAATACAACTGAGGTTCAAACCAGGCCTATATTTGGAGTCTTATTTGTAATCCCACCTATGCAAGGATATAATTCAGAACTCCATTATGGTTCTGCAAATGCTCTGCATCTGTGAATTATTTAAAACAAATGCCCTACCAATAGCATATCACCATCCAACTCATACAGGGCGGGGGGAGGGGGGGGCGGGGGGGAGGGGGGGCGGGCGGGGCGGAGAGAACCTGTTCCTCTACTGGCAATGCTCTGACACCAAATTTGTGGGTTTCTTTCCCTCACACCAACAACAAGTTCTCCAACTTCCTGGAAACCTACTTGTATCGAATGATTAAATTCAACTCTGACAGTAATTACCCAGAGTTAGTGCAGACCCCACAAGTTAGGGGCTCAGTTCCACAAGATTGTACCCCACTTCAAATGCCAATCACAAGTCTGGATCTCCTATACTTCTCACCAACTGCCTACAAGTCAGGGGATCCCATGACTCCCACCTCTAGTTCAATCGTTTGCTAGAAGGGGTCACAGAACTCAAGAAAACAGCTTACTATTACTGATTTATTTAAAAGGACATGATAATGGATACATATGAACAGCCAGATGAAGAGGTACACTGTGTGATGTCCAGAAAAGTCCCAAGCACTGAGGCTTCTATACCCATGGAGTCGGTGTGCACCATCCTTCCGGCACGTGGATATGGTTACCAACCTGGAGGCTCTCCAAACCCCATAGTTTAGAAATTCTGAGGGGGTTTCATCACATAGGCATGATAGATTATTAAACAATTTCCAGCCCCTCTCTCCTCCCTGGAGAACAGGGGTAGGGTGGGTAAGAAGTTCCAAGCTTCTAATGACAGCTTGGTCTTTCTGATGACATCACCACCTTGAAGCTATCCAGGAACCCACTAAGAATGACCTCATTAGAACAAAAGACGGTCTATCACCCAGGAAATTCCAAGGGATTTGGGAATTCTGTGGAAGACATTCTTAACCACCTCTATCACTCAGGAAATTACAAGGGTTTTAGCAGTTGGGTGTCAGGGGGGTAGAGACCAAATATATATGTCTTTTTCTTTTTTCTTCTTCTCCTTTTTTTTTTTTTTTTTTTTTTTTTTGAGACAGAGTCTCACTCTGTCGCGCAGGCTGGAATGCAGTGGTGTGATCTCAGCTCACTGCAACCTCCACCTCCCGAGTTCAAGTCATTCTCATGCCTCAACCTCCCAAGTAGCTGGGACTACAGGCATGAGCCACCATGCCCAGCTAGTCTTTGTATTTTTAGTTGAGAGGCAGTTTCACCATGTTGGCCAGGCTGGTCTCTAACTCCCGGCCTCAAGCGATTTGCCCGCCTTGGCCTCCCAAAGTGCTGGGACTACAGGTGCAGGCCAACATGTCTGGCCCAAATATATATTTCTTATCATGTCACATTTACCAAGCACATACCACCATTCACCCCAGCCTACCCTTATGGCAAGGAGCCGGCTCGAGTGTACCCCAGGCACAACTAGTTCTTATATTACAATAAACAATACTCAAAAAGATGGAACGTTAACATAACGACAAAAGCAGCAGCAGATTTAAAAGTTAAGTCAAAGTGATTTTAGAGTATTTGCTGTTTACAGATAATCTGAGCCTCTGGCATCTATTTTAAGCATTATTAATGAATGACAACAACACACACAGGAAAAGGAGTGAAAGTGATAACTACGGTTTGTTTGTTTGTTTTTTAACAGCAAAATAGGAAGCAAAAATTGAATTTCCTGACTACCGGTGGAAGACTCTAACTACCATTCTATGAGAATCTACCAAATGATTCCAAGGAAGTATTTCAACATAGAGGGAAAGGCTCCCTTTGCTTTCTCACCTTAAACTCTAAAAATATTTTTTTTGAGGCAGAGTCTCACTCTGTCGCCCAGGCTGGAGTGGTATGATATCGACTCACTGGAACCTCCACCTCTGGGGTTCAAGCAATTCTCCTGCCTCAGCCTCCCAAGTAGCTGGGACTACAGGCACACACCACCAAGCCTGGCTAATTTTTTTTTTTTTTTTTGTATTTTTAGTAGAGACGGGGTTTCACCATGTGAGTCAGGCTCCTCTCGAACTCCTGACCTCAGGTGATCCACCTGCCTTGACTTTCCAAACTGCTGAGATTATAGGCATGAGCCACTGCGTCCAGTCTTAAAATTCTAAATTAAATGGGCTTATAGTCTAAGGAAATCCAAGCTAGGTTTCCTTAACCAAGGGCATATATTCCTGATGGGGGAAGAGGAGAGAGAAAGAAGGAGGTTCTGGGAGTGCAGATACACCAGAGTGGGCACAAGATACCCACCTCCGGGAAGGAGGCACCACCAGCTGGGACCTGGAAAATGTTCTGCCCAATTCAATCCCATGACCATGAAGTGGTAAGTCTGAAACATGTTGTTTCACTTTTCCCAGGCTGTAACAACAGAGTCATAATTTCCTTCTTAACTGGAACCATCTGATAGTTCCGGGAAAGCAGTTCATGGCACGTTCTGTTTGCTTTGTGTCGTGGCGACAACACTGTGTTAACAGTCACCAAGAGTTACACACACATCGAGGAGAAGAGCCTCAAAAGTGCAGAGAAACCACAGCAAATATTAAAAGCAGAAGATCTCATGTGTGTGTTTTAAGGGTTTTTTACATCACCTCCTTATTGCTGATATTTTTAGAAGACTGCTAAAACAAGATGAAAGCTGAGGATTGGTTAAATTCATTACTTTTGACTAAGTTGCAAACTATGCAACCAGCAAAACAGTGCTACTAAATTAATGCCTCTAAAGAGATGCTAGGGCCTCTAATAAGCATCCAATAATTCCCTGAATGGCAATGAGTTCATAATGCCCCTTCCCCCGGCCTCCCAGCCCGGAACAAACAGGTTGCAGGTCTTACGGAGGGGGCCCCAACAGGAGACAGACACTGAAACAGGAAGCCCTTGGCACTGGCCTGGCTCTGCCCAGAAGTAATCACTTCCACTCACTGGACCTCAATTTCCTCACCTAGAAGATCAGAGGGGTTTATAAAAAGGCAAACTCCTCAAGGTTCCCCCAAGTGCAGTTTTAAAACAGTAAAACACTGCCCCGCTGACACACCCAGCACAATCATTTGAGATGTTTTCACCGGGCATTCAAATTTTTTGTACTTTAAGAAAAAGTTTTAATGGAGGGTTTGGGGTGGAAGGAGTAAACAAAGTTTATTCTTTTCCTTCTCTGGGTCCAGCTCCCAAAGAAGATAAAAATGCTAATTCCAGCTCAAAGTTGAAAGCGTATCTGTGCAGTTCAAGATACTTAACTATGTTTCAGTTGAAATGGACTTCCTTAAAGACACATTTGAGATAAAGTTATCACCAGTAGATGTTGAGGTGATCTTATGTTAACCAACTCAATCAGCTCATTCTAAAAACACAGTTAATAACACTGGTAAAGGTGGAACCTAATGGTTATTTTGTAAAAGGAGGGAAGAGAACAGTCTTTAATGCCATTAACAAACTGAATACCCACCTCTAGAGTTCCTGTTAACAAGTCTTTTTTTTTTTTTTTTTAAATAAGTGCACTTTCTCTTCAAAGGTTTAGAGATTTATTTAAATGGAGACTAACATAAAGTAGGGGAGAACCCCTTGGGACTTTCCTCAAGCATAAATTTCTTTGTGAACAACATTCATCTCATAGGAAAGCATCCAGATGTTGAAAGTTCACAGGAGAAAGAAAAATACAATGTACGGATAGAGCCCAGAAAATGAAATCTACAGAGCTACGTCATCACACTTCCATATATGACCCTAAACCTCCTAAAATGACCTTGACTTCCCACAAGAGCCAAGCATGTGTCTTGTCTCACATTTGAATTAAACGTAAATCCCTTCTCCCCTCCAACATCAAAAACAATTGGATAATGAAGAAACATTGACACTGAATCCAAGAACAATTGGGTAATGAAGAAACACGGACACTGAATCCACACAGAAATGAAAACAAGACTGGGTCATCAAAATATTTATCTGAATCACATCTAAACTAAAAATAATCTTTCTTTCTATTTAAATCCTTCTACTATAATTAGGTTGCTTACTTGCTTTCCAAATTAAAGCAATAATAATAGTGAACTAGAGTCTAAAAATTTCATATCAGAGAAACACAATAATCAAATCTATTAAATATTTATTGACCATTTACTATGTACCGAAAGGCACTAATTTTACTACCTGCACGTAGAACTAGAGCATTCTTTTCAACTAGCCTAAGCAAAAGTATGTAATTTACTAAAGTTAAAATATTCCATTGAAAACAGATTCAAGGTCTTTTTTTCTTTCCTAAATACACCATTTCTCTCACAATTCTTGTACTTCCCATCTCTGGCTCCTCTACTAAACATTCCCATTTTACTCTACATGCAAAATCTCCTTTCTCAGGCTACCAAGAACAAGCAATAGGTTGGGTTTTTCTACACTGATTCCTAGTTACTTCCCTTGACCAAACAGTCTAGGTTCTAACTGCAGTCACTAAGGGGCCCCTGTTTGAACGCTGAGGAGGTCCAACTCCACACTTCCTCCAATTAGCATCACATTGGACCTGAGAAATTCCAGCAGGTTGTGCACCTGCTGGAGTGAAGTGAAGGAAAGAGAAAATGGCTTAAGAATGGTTAGTACCTGTGAAAGCTGCATACCTTAGGGAAAGCTGGCCAAGGGACAGGCAGCCTCTTCCTATAGCAGACAGAACTCTCCTGCCTACCACACAAGGCTGGCCCTGATCAAGCTTTAGCCTGTTCCCCTGGTCTCGCCTCTGCTCATCGCTCGCTTCTGCTTCATGTTTCCCACAAACAAAGCTGTTTCATTCTTCTGTGCCCTTGCTAGCTAGCACTATACTTGAAGGCCAGAAGTGCCTACAAATTAAAACCATGGGAAGCATACCACTAAGGAAGAGGGCAATGTAACTGAGGCACTTCTCAGCACCGTCCTTACCACTGTCATCACGATCAACTGCTTGAGGCAGATGCTGGACAAGCACCTTCCATTACCTTATTTAACCTCCCCAGTTCACAGATGAGGACACTGGAGATCACAGACAGGGAGATAATTATATTGGACACACGTTTGTGTGATTACATAGCCCAAGCTCATATTAAATGCATTGTAATGTTTCTTCGTAATACAGCTGCTCAAACCACAGTGAATCAGGCACTTGAGTCCGGTGTCATCATCTAGGAACCCAAACTAAGGAGGGTGACTGCCTAAGTTCATAATCCACTTCTGCTGCTACTTTCTCTAAAAGATAGTAAAGTTACTTATCATCTCAAAGCTTCACTGTGACCTCACAGAGTTGTCATGAACATTAGATAGAACAACAGATTAGCACATAATAAATACCCAGGCCGGGCATGGTTGCTCACGTCTGTAATACCAGCACTTTGGGAGGCTGAGGCAGGCAGATCATAAGGTCAGGAATCAAGACCAGCTCGACCAACATGGTGAAATCCCGTCTTTTGTAAAAATACAAAAATTAGCTGGGTATGGTGGTAGGCGCCTGTAATCCCAGCTACTCAGGACACTGAGGCAGTAGAATCGCTCGAACCTGGGAGGCAGAGGTTGCGGTGAGCCAAGATTGTGCCACTGCACTCCAGTCTGGGTGACAGAGCGAGACTCTGTCTCAAAAATAAATAAATAAATAATAAAAATAAATACCCAATAAAATATGCAAAGTTGTGAATCTGTCTTCAAATTTAGTGCAATTTGCACTTTTCATGGTAAAACTTGAAACTATTTTGTATAAGTAACCTAAATGTAACCCTTCCCAACATTTTAACTCCACCTCGACTTTGCTTTCTTTAAAAGCTTATGAAAAGCTCCAACCTTAATGGACTCTTCCAGTTTTTATTTATCTAAACCAAACACAAATAATTCACCACCACCATCACCCTTAGAGGAACTCAACTGAGATCAGATAGAGAAACAAATCAGGTAAGTGAATACAGCTTGGCAAACAGTTTCACTTCTTTTGTACATAATTATAAGTACCTGGATCTGTGTAGTAAGGAACTTTCACCATGCATAATAAATAGAGAAAAATGTTGTAATCAGTGCTTAAAATTAAAATAGTTTAATTACAATTTGGTTCTAACGGAATCTACTGCCTAAGGCGGCCATCTTGAGGAAGTGATAAGAACATCCCGGACACAGTGCCAACAAAGGATGTTTAAGCAGCAAAATTAGACATTTAATTTTGGAACTTCCTACTTACGAGAAGCCTGGGGCAATTTGTGTGAGTGTTAGTGCACTAAAGAGCTACAAGAAATCCTTTGTTTTTCAAATAATAACGGGGAAAAACACGAGAGCAATGAAATATGACTGAGATGGTCTACACTACACCCTTATCCTGGTGATTCTAGTATCAAAGAAAGAAGAAAAAGGTGCAATACTCTGCCCAAGAGTCATAAACTTTTATTGTGGGGAGTAGAGGGTAAACGGGCAATGGTCGTTTACTTTGGCATTGAGGAGACTCCAACTTTGACCAAATTTCAGGGCATTTTCTTATCCAAAGCATTTCTTTTTTCTCTTCTCTTTTCTTTTCATTCTCTTTCTCTCTCTGTCTCCCTCTCTCTCTCTCTCTCTCTTTTTTTTTTTTACAGGCAAGGTCTTGCTATGTTGCCCAGTCTGAACTTGAACTCCTGGGCTCAAGGAGTGATCCTCCTCCCTCAGCCTCCAGAGTAGCTGGGACTACAGGTGCATGTGACTGCACCCAGATTCCAATCATTTCTTGATTTTGAAGCAGATATGAGGAAGAAGCATACAGATTGGTGGACAGGGGTGTTCTGGCATATAGGCTTTAGGATAAAAAAAGTTATCTTTGATATTAATCATTGACTTGAATATGCTTTTCAGTTAAGATTTATAGTGAATTTAAGCAAAACCAGCACCTAGAAATCTAAATGTACCAAAAGGAATAATAGGGGATAAGTTGATATTTTATGAGTCTATACTTCTGAATTCTCTAAAACAGCTTTTAAAATAAGCTATTCTAATTGGATGCAATTTGCAAGCACGCAACATACATGCACTTATTTCAAGAATTCACATATAAAGTGAGATTCAGCTATATGCTGTTGAAGATAAATACTCTTGCAGCAAATATGAATTGCTCTTGCACCCTAACGATGGATCTTTCTTAAGAAAACACTCAAGCAAAACTTCAAGTGCTTACAAGATGCACAAGGAACAAACTCTTAATGGAGGGCTGAGCTCCTGCTGCTGGCCTGAAACATGGTGTCTAAACAACTCCTTCCTTCATGGTTGCCTTGCATAGAACCACAGATCTCAAAGTTGACAGGAGTCTTTACCTCCCAGCTCTCTGCCTGAACTATGAACTCGTCACTTAGTGTCCTCCATAACCAAGTGCTGAAAAATCTGTTTGGGTAAATGGTACCTCATATATTAATTAAGAATGGTCAGTGCAGGGGGAAAAAAATTAGCAAGGCAATCAATTCCTTCTTTCCACTGCCTCAGATTTTGTGCATTTAAACAACGCCACCTCAGTGGGCTCATTTGTCAGTTTAGGTTACTATTTTCTTCCTCATTCAGTTACCAGGTAATATGCAAAACTACCACTTCCTGGTAGAAGAACATGCTTCAGACTTCCCAGTCGCTCTAGTAAACAAGCCATTATCTATTGGGAATACTCTTCTTTCTGTGAATCTATGCTATGAAAAGCAGAAACGGCTTATGTTGCTTCTGAAAGTGTGGCAAACCAAATTTAGCCAAGGGGGCCTGGTGCTGTGCCTCACACCTGTAATCCTAGCACTTCAGGAGGCTAAGGTGGAAGTATGCTAGCATTTTGAGACCCGGGGTTTGAGACCAGCCTGGGCAACATAGCAAGACCTCATCTCAAAAAAGAAAAAAAAAAAAAAATTAGTCAAGAATGGCTCAGCACAGTGGCTCATATCTGTAATCCCAGCACTTTTGGAGGCCAAAGCGGGCAGATCACTTGAGGTCAGGAGTTTGAGACCAACCTGGCCAACATGGTGGAACCCCCATCTCTACTAAAAATGCAAAAATTAGCTGGGCTTTGTGGTGCATGCCTATAATTCCAGCTCCTCGGGAGGCTAAGGCAGGAGGATTGCTTGGGGCTGGGAAACAGAGGTTACAGTGAGCCCAGATCATGCCACTGCACTCCAGCCTGGGCAACAGGGCAAGACTCCATCTCAAAAAAAAAAAGAAAAAGAAAAAGAAAAAAAAATGGTGGCACACATGTGTCATCCCATTTATTCTAAAGGCTGAGGCAGGAGGATCCCTTGAGCCCAGGAGTTCAAGGCTGCAGTGGGCTGTAATTGCACCACTGCACTCCAGCCTAGGTGACTGTAGGGTACACACCTCTGATAGCAATAATGTAAGCATACCCTTAGAATGACCCTCTAGGGCAGATGCACCTGAATGTGTGTTCCAAGGTAGGAAATTGGACATGACCAATCTGGAGAGTCCTTCCTTATCTATGAGGAACATCTGAACTGCTCTTCCACCATCCCATCCCATCTCATCCCATACAGCAGTCTTGTTCCTTCCCTTCCTGTTCCCTGGAATACAGGCTATATAGGGGACTGAGGTGCTGAGTTTCGGGTTAAATGAAGGTTACCAGGGGGAGGTTGTTAGGGCAGGTGTTAAGTGAAAGGTCATATAAAGTGCATGATGTCTGCAGGCACCTGTGGTTTTCCCGACCAGCTTGCTGCCACTGAGCCTGTGGTTACCTTGTCCAACTAGCTGCCACTGGACCATTTCTGTACCTAAGGTGGTTCTCCTGTCCAGCCAACCACCACTGAACTCTCTTCCCTGTATTAAGCCCTTAATAAAACTCCATGTCTCGTTTGCTGGCTCTAAGTCTCTTCTTTGGCCTTTTGAACCCGGCGCCTTCTCTGTTGGAGTTTTGTTGTGGTCGTGGTGGTGGTTTTCGTTTTTTTTATTTTCTTTTTGAGACAGGGTCTCACTCCATCACCCTGGCAGGATAGCTCACTGCAACCTCCACCTCCTGGGTTCAAGTGATTCTCTTGCCTCGGCCTCCTCAACAGCTGGGATTACAGGAACACACCACACGCCTGGCTAATTTTTGTATTTTTAGCGGAGATGGGGTTTCACCATGTTGGCAAGGCTGGCCTCAAACTTCTGACCTCAGATGATCTGCCCACCTCTGCCTCCCAAAGTGCTTGAAGTACAGGCATGAGCCACTGCACCCAGCCCCTATTGAGGTTAATTGGGGTTTGGCACAACAGCAAAAGAGTGAGACCCTATCTCTAAAAAAGCTCCTGCTATTTTATTCCCAAGAGGATGATATGTGTGTTTGTTTATGCCAAATATATGGAGATTTTATTACACGCAACCCACATCCCCTCCCAACCCTTTCATCATGAGGTTCTTTTGATGAAAGTCACCATAATTTTAGCTAAATGGTTATGTTGATTAAAGTTAGTGAAAACTATAAAATATGCAGTATTAAGTAGAAACCATTTTGCACTGTCAAAGAAACTGCTTTGGGGGAATTACAGTGCTTTGTATCATTTGTTTACTTATACACTTTACCTATTTCCCCTCCATCTTTTTAATTTACACTATCTTTAAAGATAACAATGTAAAGCTTCAGTCTAGACAACCCTCCCAGCTGATCTGAAATCTGGAATTAGTGGAATTCCAATGAAGTGCATATAATTCTTGTCTGCTACGTTTTTATAAGGATCCCCTTAGGTCAACTCCACATTGGCTCCTAGATTACTGCATACACAGCAAATTCTGACTTGTCTTCCCTTCCTCCTCCACTCAAGGTATGTGTGTAAGCATGGTATTTATTGATGGTAGCAGTGAAGGGGTAGGGAGTGAGGATAGTGGACAGAGGTTAACTAAATCACCCAAATATGATTTGTAGAATATCTCCTCTTCTGGTTTAATTCTTCTTTCCAAGTACAACCACAGGAGTCAAGAGACCAACAACCTCCATTTGGGAGGAATGTGAATTTCACAGAAAGAGAAATCTTTGTGTGTTTTGTTGTTGTTTTTGTTTTGAGACAGGTCCAGGCGGCTGGAGTGTAGTGGCATGATCTCGGCTCACTTCAACCTCTGCCTCCTGGATTCAAGCGATTCTCCTGTCTCAGCCCCCCGAGTAGCTAGGATTACAGGCGTGTGCCACCATGCCTGGCTAATTTTTGTATTTTTAGTAGAGACAGGGTTTCCCTATAGTGGCCAGGCTGGTGTTGAACTCCTGACCTCAGGTGATCTACCCGCCTTGGCCTCCCAAAGTGCTGGGATTACAGGCATGAGCCACCACGCTCAGCCAGAAATCTTTCTTTTACTCACTGTTACAAGTTCAGGTGTCTAGAAAGATGTCTCCTGACACAAAGTATGCAATCAAAAAATGTTTGTTGAAAAAATGAATACACAAAAATGAAAAGTCAGAAATAAATGATTTAACTATAATTTACTCTCAATACCCTTCATGTTGGGCTTGAGATACGTAGTGTCTTGTTTTTTTTGTTTTGTTTTGTTTTGTTTTGTTTTGTTTTTGAGACGGAGTCTTGCTCTGTCACCCAGGCTGGAGTGCAGTGGCGAGATCTTGGCTCACTGCAAGCTCCACCTCCCGGGTTCATGCCATTCTCCTGCCTCAGCCTCCCGAGTAGCTGGGACTACAGGCGCCCACCACCACGCCTGGCTAATTTTTTTATATTTTTAGTAGAGACAGGGTTTCACCCTGTGAGCCAGGATGGTCTCGATCTCCTGATCTCGTGATCTGCCCATCTCAGCCTCCCAAAGTGCTGGGATTACAGGTGTGAGTCACCCCGTCCGGCCTGTTTTTGTTTTATTGTTTTGTTTTTTTTTTAAGTTAATCATAGAAAGATACAACCAGAATATCCTCTGGAACTTGAAAATAAAGACAAAACATAGTATAAATTATGTGTTGTTTTTCTTCAGTCTTAAGCACAGAGCAATTTTGTATTAGATTACAAAGTGTCTGATGTCTGCACATCAGTCAGCAGCAATAGAACATTAAAGATCAGATGGGCTGATTGCTACTGTTTAATTAATAACCTGGAGTGGAATCAGTGCTGCCAGTTGGAATATTCCCTTAGCATCAGGGCACTAAATATTTCCATTTAGTGTTTCAATGGATACATTAAAAACAAGGGGGAATTACCTTGCAAGACCACCAAGAGTAATGTCGGCATTTTGGGGTCAGAGGTCTCTGATTAAGTAGTTTCGAGGTTCTGCGGATAAATATTGTGCAATTCAGGAGATCATAAGCCAACTTTAGAACTTAAAGGATAGTCTGCTGATACATATGGAATAGAATATTTTTCTTCCTCTTTCAGTTATTTTGTCAGTTAGACAGAAACCGTGAAAACACGAGCACATTGTCAGCTACGTAATAGGCTCAACACATATTAATCAGTGAATCTCTTGAGCTTTTCTCTAATACCCAAAATGAAGCTACTTTCTCAGAATTAGAAAAAATAATGAGTTTTCTGCAACTAGTTACTTTTTACTCCTAAGTATGTGCTAACTATTCACGTAGATAATTCTGATATGTGGAGTAACTAAAAATCTTCCCCGCCATGAACAAAGGGTAGTGTCCAAATTTCCACTTAGAGGAATAACCAAGCAAAGTATCTCTTTTTTATCAAGGGCATGTCCATGGTTAAAAACATAAATAAATACACACACACACACACACACACACACACACACATATTCACAGAAATCACCTGTTTTGTTAGCCAAATAATCATGAAATGATTCAAAGTGTAATGCTTTCAAAAAGTAAAAATGTAATAATCCAATATAGAGAAAAGCCTCCACATATTCTTCAAAGGACGACCATCACAGCTGTAACTTCATATCCTTGTCACGGCAGTTCCACAAGGCAGCATCCCATTCCAAAATGAGGATTCTTTCACATGGAATGAGATCTCTGTGTGTATGATGACAGGATTCCAAAGTTTAGAACTTTCTCCCTTTGCTATTCAGCCTGTTGACAGGATACCAACATCTAATTTAGCACAGCCACGTGACAGACATGTCTTCCTAAAGTGCTTTACACACACTGTCTCATTTCATCTTTTCAACAAGGCCTGTTATATTAATAATAACATTTCCATTTTGCTGATAAAGAAACTGGGAGGTCGGAAAGGTTAAGTAACATGGAGGAGGTCACACAGCTAGTTAGCATAGGGACCAGGTGTCAACTTTGGGGTTTCTTTGACTTTTAAAGCCAGGCTTTTGACTACTCTCATATACTAAGGCTAGCATACCCCTTTTCCTTTCTTTCCTGAGGGATTTATTCTGTTCTGCATTTCATTAACTCTGAAACATACCAACTCCACCACTATCTAGATGCAAACAAATAATTCTCCATTCTAATGAAGGGAAAGACTAAAACTAATTCTTTAAGACTGAGAACAATATCCACTGACAACTTTGATGATAAAACCTATTTTTCATTTCCCCCTTTTTCATTTTTCAGCCTAATGCAGTTCACTTTGTCCCTTAAACAAGGTGTTCTACTGCTATTGAGAAACCAATTTTCTCTCAATACTTTATTGCAATATTATCAAGAAATTAGCTACTTAAACAGCAGGTAATCTTTTATTTCATGCATAATTACCATGCACTATATTTTGATGTGATCCTAATGGCCCTAAGTACGTGTTAAACAAACCCTCAACCTGCCCAAATGAAAAACATTTTGCTTCCTCTGTTGCACTTGTGTGGCGATGATAATTAACAGATCTTGGGAAATTTGGGCTACATCTGATTAAATCATAACACACCATAAAGGTCTTTACAAATAATCCTTTGAAGAATCCAGCTGAGAAAATCATGAAAAGAAGAATTATGAGAAAGGAAGCTCATTATAGTGTTGCGCCTGGCACTTGAAGGTGAGCATTTTGAAATCAGTCAACTTACCCAGAATGCACCTGAATGTCTGAGGAAGGAGGGCTGTCTGTATGACCCACTCTTCACTCACAGACTCCAAATTTCTGTTCAGTTTCCAATACCTGTGTTATGTCTTTATTTCAGTCAATGGCCAAGGTAATGCTGCTCTTTCCTCAGACTACAAACTTAAAAAAGCAGTCATTAAATATTTTTAAAAGTTCCCTTCATAAGAGGAGATATCTTCAAACTTTCGTGCTTAAAATTTCAGCACTTGGGAGAATGTGTTTAAAATGGAAACATCATAAAATATGGTTCCAACTAAACAAAACAAATTTTGGTGGAAAAAAGAAAACCAAACCCAGGAACTAAGCCTACTTTATTAATTCCAAAGGCCCAAAGTCAAATGAGATGAGCACTTGGATAACAAGGGCAATCGTCCCCTTTAATAATGGATCTATGGCTATTATTATGGTTGTTGCTAATAATGATTGCACTTGCCATTTATTGAGTGCTTACTCGTGGATTCTGCTACTTAATCTTTGCAACAGTGCTGAGAGTTACTTTTAACTCATAGAACAGAAATCTAAAGGTGGAGTGGTCATCAAGTCACTTGTGCAAGATCATACAAGGGAGTAAGAACAAAGTGGCAGATATGTAAAATAAACGAGTCTAGAGATCTGAAGTACATGAGGACTATAGTTAATAATATTGTATTCCATATTTCTGCTAAATGAATAGATTTTAGCTGCTCTTGCCATACATACAAAAACATGGGTAGCCACGCAAGATGATAGATATGTTAAGTTGCTTCATTATCGTAACCGTTTTACTATCTACATATGTATCTCTCTTAACAGCATGTTGTATGCCTTAAATATACACAATAAAATATACTTTTTTTTGAGATAGGGTCTGTCACTCAGGCTGTAATACAGGGGTATGATCATAGCTGACTGCAGCCTCCATCTTGGAGGCCCAAGCAATCCTCCCACCCCAGCCTCCCCAGTAGCTGTGACTACAGACACACGACACCATGCCCAGCTAATTTTTTGAAATTTTTAATAATTTTTTGAAATTTTAGGTCTCGTTGTATGGCACAGGGTGGTCTTGAACTCCTGGGCTCAAGCAACCCCCCCTCCTCGGCCTCCTAAAGTTCTGGGATTACTGATGAGAGTCACCATGCCCGCCAAAATTTACTTTTTTCAAATGAGGCAATAAGTATCACAGCTGAGGTTCAAACTCAGGCCTGCCTTACCACAAAGTCTGTGCTCTAATTAAACACTGCTTATTCTGCCTTATTTAAAGCAGTAAATATTTGACTGTAAACTACCTATTGTATACGGCTCCGTCTCTTCCTGATGTCCAAAACTATTTATTAAGCAAAAATAAGTTCTATACCATGGTGGTATATAAAAGAAGGAAAATGCGAAAAGCAGACCCAGTCCAGAGGAGTTACCATCTTTATTGGCAAGATAAGACTTTGACGAATGAAATAATTAGGGAACAAAACAAAGCAGCCACATTTATTACCAAAAGGCTGGGGACAGGGTCCAAATCTTTTATGAGAAGCCCCATTATTTGGAATCCAAACTAAGTAAAAATGTGAACAAGTGAGATCTGGTCCCTTCCTTGTCACCCCCGTACGCCCACCCAAGAAGATCCTTTTATACTATTTTAAGAGAAATTGAAAATCACAAAAAAGTAGACTGTCCTCAGGAATTTAATATTTCTTAACTGAATTGAACAAAGTTTTCCAGGGCAATCTCTTCCACCATTCGTTTCCATAGTATTGTATAGCAATTGGTTGCTCAGCCCAATGAACTAAAAATGTCAACCACAGCCCGAGACCCTCTAAATTCTATAAAGTGAAATGTCCCACTTTGAAATATGCACATTGATCCCAGAGACGCAAATTCTCTTACTTTTAAGGCTACTGTGAAACTAACTCCAGCTTCATCTTTATGGAGCTGTTTCAATGTATAATTTAAGAAATCACTTCCAAATACTGAAAAATCCATGAAAATCCTGCATAAATTATGCATGTTTGTGAGTCCCCTCCCTCATGTTGTGACAGATATGGGCTATGTGGTATTGGTGATGTGTGTGTGTGTGCGCGCGCGCGCACGTGTGTGTGTGCACGCACACGCACACACGGTGTGGGTGAGATGGAAACCTTTCTCGCAAGCTTATTGAATCTTTCCACCTCCTACAGAGAACTCTGAAGAAATGCACTGTTTTTTTCAACATTCAAATGAATGTGAATCAGAATGGCAGTTCTCCCAGGACTCATCTTTTATATTGAACGTAGGGTCACTGACAGGATTGGAATGGATCCAAGTTGCCTTGATTAGCTGATTTTTAAAAGATTAGAAGCGGCCAGCTACGGAGCGGAGGGAGGAGAACTGGTTCTAGTGTCTGCTCTACCACAAAAAAAAGCCATGAGAATTTTAACGTGTTACTTCAACCCTGTAAACCACAGTTTCCTTTTGGGTAAAATGAGGGACAAACCAGATAGTCTTTAGGTGGAATTCATGAACTGCCAGCCTGCAGACATATTTGTTTAGCCAAGCTTAACCCCAAGATCTTTTTTATACTGGAGCACTATAAAAAGGTTTTATGGCATGACAGTCAAATTTCAGTGCATGATAGAAACTCCCAGAGAACCTACACCTGGGCTTTACCCCCAGAGCTTCTGACCTAGTTGGTTTGAGGCAGGGCTCAGGAACCTGCCTTTTTTTTTGATGGAGTCTTGTTCTGTCACCCAGGCTGGAGTGCAGTGGTGTGATCTCCGCTCAGTGCAACTTCCGCCTCCCAGCTTCAAGTGATTCTCCTGACTCAGCCTCCTGAGTAGCTGGGATTACAGATGTGCACCACCACGCCCAGCTAAATTTTTGTATTTTTAGTAGAGATGGGGTTTCACCATATTGGTCAGGCTAGTCTCAAACTCCTGACCTCGTGATCCACCCGCTTCAGCCTCCCAAAATGCTGGGATTACAGGCGTGAGCCACCGTGCCCGGCCAGGAATCTGAATTTTCAACAGGGGCTTTCAAGGGATTCCAAGGTACTTGGTCCATGGACCACACTTTGAGAATAGTGGTTTCATTGAAATTCTCAGTGATCTAAGCACTCACATCACAACTTAGCAATTACAAACTTCATTGAGTGGAATCCAAAATCTGACTGAAATGAACCGGAATCACACACTAGAGGAGAGCACATGTGCTGGGTGTATCCATGGAGTGCAGCAGTTCTAATGCTGCCACTTTCTGCCACTCACAAGCAGTGAATCCTGGGTAATCTGTTTTTCCAACTGGAAAAATAAGGGCAGTAGGATCATCTCACAGGATTCTCAAGAGGATGAGAAATCTCAGGGGTGTTACCTAGCATTATTCTTGGTACAGAGAAGATCCTCATGCCCTGTTATGCCTTCTGGCCCCATTCCCTTCAGGGGCAATGTACTGCATGGAGCTGACCTGCCCAAGAAGCACCAGGACACCAGGTGTGCACATGGCTTGCCTCTCATGCCCTCACCTGTGCAGGCTTGCCCTCAGCTTCCCAAAAGAGCAAAATGATCTTAATTTGTCCTGTTTGGGGAGGGAGTGGACTGCAACCACTTGCACTCATTTCAAACCAGACCACTCACTATAGAAACTGAAAAGGAAACACACATATTGCTCCTCTCCCACAATACTACTTCACCTCCCCTGCCCTCAAAGCCTCAGTAACTGGGGCAAATTCCTAAAGTGGAAATTATGTGATAAACTTTGGCCAAGCCATAAAACATAGCCAGGACTAAGGTCACAAAACAGTTACTGATGTATGTTCCCTGATCAAAGTCACTCCATGGCACTCACTTTTAGGAGTTAAGGGGACTACAGAAACCTACAGGAAGAAAAAAAAAGCAACTTTGAAGATAAATTAGAG